>NC_056733.1:1280992389-1281219889 GCF_019279795.1 Protopterus annectens
AAATATGGTAGTAAGGAAACAGGGTTTATTTCCAACCTGACGGTGGAAGAAAATACTTTGTTACAGGACCTGCAGAGGCAGAACGAGTTACGAATTATGAAACCAGATAAGGGTGGGGGAGTAGTCATTTTTAATGTGGAGGACTACAATAAAGCTATTACTCACATCTTAATGGACAGTACCACTTATTCTTTGGTGTCGATTAATCAAATTAATATAGCCTATGGTAGGATTGATTCACTTCTTGAGGAATATCTTTTAGAAAAAAGAATAGATTTAAAAACTTACAATTTTTTGAAGCAGACACACCCTAATATTCCAAGTTTTTTTGGTATACCAAAGGTACATAAGTCTTTGGTTACTCCCTCTTTGAGGCCGCAAAAAATTCCAAAACACATCCTTTGGCTGTTTTTGTGGATAGAAATATTAAGGAGGTTGTTCTTGACATCCCACACCTCCTGAGGGACTCGTGGGAATTTTTGAGTAAGATCACTGGACAATTATGGAGTGAAGGAATATTATTCCTCACCATTGATGTAAAGGAATTGTTTACTTGTATTCCTAGGAAGGAAGGACACGAATATTTTTGTGACAGTTTATATAAATATTCAAAACTATCCACTGACAGTATTCTTTTATGGCAGAACTGATGGAGGTTATTTTGGACTCCAACTATATCCAGTTCCAGGGAGAATTCTTCCAGCAGATCAGTGGGGTTGCGATGGGGGCAGCTTAGCCCCCCACCTCAATCTTGTACTGCTGGAATGGGAGAACAGGACAATTTTCCCTTCACCATTTTACCACAACATTAGACTTTATCTAAGATTTTTGGATGATATTTTTGTGTTGTGGGATGGTACTAAGGATGAATTACACCATTTTATGGGTTATTTGGAGTCCAGCACTAGCTTTCTGAAATTCACTTATACTATTAATGATAAAAGTATTGACTATTTGGATGTGACTATTTCTAAAACAAAGGAAGGTTTCAAGTCTAACATTTTTAGGAAATCTACATGGTGCAATAGTTACTTGCATTTCACTAGTCACCATCCATTTACGCAGAAGAAAAGTCTGATCAAGGGACAGGCTGTAAGAATAGCCAGAATGACATCAGATCCTCAGGATTTAGAAAAATAATTTACATTTCTTAGTAAATGCTTTGTAGAAAGGGAATACCCCATGGAATTAGTTTTTGGGATTTTGGAAGAAGTGAAGAAGGAATGGGATAAGAAGTATAAAGCACTTTTAGGTCACTCATTTACTAAGGACTACAACACACAGGATAGTAAAACTAAATATAATACAGCCTGTATTATTGAATACAGCACTTTTTCAGACACTTTTACACATATAGTTAGAAACAACTGGAACCTTATGAAAACTAACAAGGATGTGTACACGAGGGTAGGTAAAGAACCCATTTTTACATACAGGGTAGGAAACAACTTTAAGAAACTCTTGGAACAAGGAGAAAGAGGGAAATTACCATGCAAAAAAACTGCACCTTGTGGGGCATGTAGTGTGTGTTCTTTTATATGGACTGAGGATACCATTAGACTTAACAATAGTCTTAAAAGTGTGGTGAAGCTTGTTAAGGGGAATTGTAGATCCAACATGTTAGTATATATTGCTATCTGTACTACATGTATGGCATATTATATTGGTAAAACCGAGAGACCCTTCAAGGATAGAATTTATGAACATCTATACGAAATTAGAACTCATAGGGAGACCAATGCTCTATATAAACACAGCACTGCATGTTCAGGTGTATCCAGTTTTAGGTTTGGTATTATCGACACAGTTAGGTATGGTTTGCACAAGGGAGGGGGAGACCTCAAGAACCATTTATTATACAAAGAGCTGATCTGGCAGCTCAGGCTGAATTCAAACTCACCACCAGGTTTAAATGACTACATCAGTATAAAATCTGTGCTACATAAAAAAGCTGAAAGTATATAATAAACCAAAAGACTATAAATTTTTATATATTTTTTTAAAATTGTTGCACATTTTTATTACTTGTATTTTATCAGTTGAACAATTATATTAATGTTTGCATATAGAATATATATGTGTTTATTAAAGTCTTGAAAGTTGGGAAGTCTTTTTTAAAATTGGATATTAGGTTTTTGAACCTGTATGCCTTTAAATTATAATTAACGGATTCTTAATTGTTTGTGATTTTATATATAAATGTATTATGATATCAGTGCTTTCATCTGATGAAGTCTATCTATTAGACGAAAGCGCTCATCTGTTGTGGTTGGAAGTAAAAAGCATCAATTTTATTACCAGTGTGGTGGTTTGGACTTTATTTCTTTACTACTTGGTTTGGTATCAGTTCCATTTTCTGTTATTTTTATGTAATAAGTGGCATATATTTGAATTTTGAATAGCTAAGTTGAGAACAATCGTAGTAGCCCCCCCCCCAAAAAAAAATGGCCATCTAAATTATTCCATCTTGACATTAAAGGTATGGCTATTACCAGAAAAAAGAACACAATCTCCATTTGTTAATTCATGTTTTTCTTTAACTTTGTTAGTTTGTATACTGTTGTATTTTATTCATTTGTTCTAGTTTATAATATGTTTTTGGAGCTTTTCTTCCCGGGCCTCCACTGAAAATGGGCTCTTTTGGCTCAGTGGATTTTCTCAGTAATCAAATGCCAATGAATAAATAAATACATAAAATAAAACGAAACGTAGCACTGACCACAACTCGCCAAAGAGAATCAGCATTAAATGTGAAGCTTAGTATATTTGAACTATGTACGTTAAATTAGAATCACTAATAGAAGTACAAGAGCCAGTCTTTTAGCTCTGACACTTTGACTTGAGCTGTGATTCATACAATCTACCACCAGGGACTTCATACACTCATGATCCCTCTGTTTACATGTACTTACTCTGAGGCAACTGTATCCTAAAATAATGGCCTACACCACCGAACTGCACCCTCAGACTTAGTGTACAGTATTTGTATTTGCTCTTTCAGATGCACTTTTCTGAATACGTGTACCTTGCATTTAAAATTAACATGTCCACCTCAGCTTTAAACCCTGGCTGTGAAGATGACTCGAGTTTAATTATGGCCTCAGTTGCCAATTGGAGCTGGCATGGGATACAGAAGGAATTATGAAGCATAATCCCCTCCACTTAGGAGGAGGGGTGGGTGCTCCATGCCAGAGTCATTGGTGCAGACTGGGAAGTGCATACAGGTGCTTGTCTAAAAGAGAGGTGTGGCCAGTCTATTCATATCACATGAAGAGGTATGAACATGCACTCCAAAACTGTACTACACAACATCCTCTTTGATGCCAGTCAGCATAAGTACAAGAATAGAGTTTAAAAGAAATCCTCCATGCCTTCACACATGGATAATTGCTGTATTTCCTGTTTGCTTGATCCACGCCCTTGAGATTGAATGGGCCATAGAGTTTTCAACATGATGAATGAAACAGAATGCTCTGTGGTGAGGAGTCAGTTATTTGGAACACAAATAACTGACTAAGTAAATACAACTACAAAATCCCAACAAAGCATCACTACATTTCTAAAATACTTCAAAGAAGTTAACTGAATTTACTGAAGTGAATGAATGAATTAATATGGACTACCACACAACTGGAGCACAAATGTATCCATAAGACATCCCATTTATGAACTCTTTCTAATACTCCATTCAGTACAAACCTTTAACAACTAAGGGGAGACTGTAGATCACAACCAGAAAAAAAGCAGTGGGAAATAGATAAATACAATAAGTGCCTGTCTGAACTGTAAAGTAAATGAAATTCCTCATACTATGGAATTTGGGACATTGATTCAGTAAAAAATATGCTTTCAACATGCATTACTGAATTAATTCCCCATTGCCACAGAACAAGATATTTCATGCAATTAATTCCAGATGCCACATATTCCATACATAAGAGATTTTGTCTTTTTGCAGTCGGTTTTCTAATTTGGTTCTTGGTTTGGGTTTCTTTTTGGAGCCTGCATGTCATCCCATTGCCCATATGGGCTTTGTATGGCTCCTTTGGTTTATTCTCACATCTCAAAGATATGCTATAGGTGAATCAGCATTCCTCCTATCTGCCCAAAGGTATGCATGATAGGTGTGCATTATCAATGTGCATCCTGTGAAAGGTTGTTTTCCTCTGTACTGAAAGCTTATGTTTCCTGTAACCACTGAGTGCCAGAAGTGGTTATGGATCATTAATGACCCTGAATTATACTAAACAAGTGATCAAGTCATGTGAGAGCGAGTGTGTATGTATGCGTGTGTGTGTGTGTGTGTGTGTGTGTGTGTGTGTGTGTGTGTGTGTGTGTGTGTGTGTGTGTGTGTAAAATACATAAACTAGATTACATCCATGTATTTTGGCTCCTCTACAGGAAAAAAACTTCATGAGGCAGAACGTTGAATACTGATCTCCATAAGAAATCATTGCTGGTGAGACTTCTAAGTGTACATCAGCAATGGTTGACAGTTTTTAGGATAGTTTGTCCTTCTTCAAGTTGGTGTAACTGTGGAGTTGGTATATATGTGTATATGTTTGGTTGGTATGAGTAGTCTGCCCTCCTGCAATAAACGCTTATAAATATTTCATCCATCTGTGCTTCAGGCATTTTTTTCAGTGTTTTGGATCATCAGCTTTGTGGTAGTTGAAAATTCATAGTAGAACCATGCACTTCATAGAAATTAATTCCATCATCTTAATAGTCTATATGCTGTATTATGTCAAATATGTTGCTAGTGAACAGTTATTTTCAACATAATTCCAAGGTGACAGCTGTGCTTTTGCTAGCTTTAGCCTTCTTCATCAGTTTCCTCTTCATCATCATGCTATCATTAATATTAGAAGTAGTAGTAATATGTTGATTATTTGCACATTTTTCATTGATTTCTTTGATAAAAACACTTGAATACATGTTATGGTAGTCAGCTGATGCTTTTCAGCTTTCTTCTTCTATCCTGGAGATTCACATCTATTTTATTCCATGCACTATTGTACAAGTTTCATCAAACTTACAGTCTGCCATTTTATCAGGATTTGTAGAAAAATAAACAGCAGATGGAAACTCTGTTTTCAAAAATAAAACTTTCTTCAATTTCAACACCAGAAGAAGAAACTGAACTTAAAATTCATAAAACTTCCAACAAGGGAGCGACAAAATGTCCTGTTTCAAAGTTAACCTCTTATAGAAATCTTACTTTTGCTGATCTGAAAGAAGCAATGGAAGGATTGTACTTAGGTGTGGAGAAAATCCCACCACAAGTCAGACGTATTAATACCACCTTAGACCCCTTGGATTGTGGAATCCAAGTCAAATATTTCAGCCTGGGATGACAATATTTCTACTGCTGTATAAAAACTAAATTGTATTCCAAGTAATTTACAGCCATAAAAGAGTAACTAACTGACTGACTTAGAATAAAGTTGATATAGCAGTATTATCCTTGGGAACTGCTATTTTATTCTAACGTACTGCAGATTAAAAAAATGAAAGGGTGCACAAGACACTTTTCACAAAGTCTGGATCTGATTCTATTAGAATTATTTTACATAAAGTTTTTCCAATTTTAAGACAGAAGATATTCATTTGATGAAAAAAACCCTCAAAATATTGAAACACCAAATTCTGAAAATTCAAAATATTTAAAAAGGGAATTTGTTCTTTCCTCACTGTTGTGTAATCCCAGAGTTAGTATATATAATTTCATGGGGTGTCAGGGGGGCAGCTCTCTTCATGGCAATGCAGATTTTTCCCCATATTGAAAAGGTTTTCAATGTGTTGAATTGTCAACATTTTGGGTTTAATATATTGAGGTTTTTTTTTACCAATGAATGTATCCCAAATAAAAATTAGCAAAAATGCAGTTTTCTCATTTTTGTCATTTCCTGATTAAAGGATATTTAGAAAGTTTAACCTGGAAGACTTGTAAATTTAAAATCTGATTTTGTAGATGTAAAATAGCTGATTGCAGAGAATGGTTATTTTTAACAAAAAGGAATTTGTATTCAAATCTAAGATGAAATGTTTTCTGTATTTGTCTATTCAGTTAATAAAGTCTTCTGGGCTTTCTCACTTTTTAGGCTGTTAGTTGATTCAGTGTTAATACTGCTTATTAAACTGCTGGTCGACTTACTAAATTCATAAAAAAATAATTTTAATTAGTTTGTGCTTCCGTTATTGGTTTTATTAAATCAATTATAGATGTCTTTTTATATTTTTATCTTGTGTCCGAGTCATCAAACTCATAGGTTCTTTTCCAGTTTATTAAGAAATATAAAATATAACTGTGATAGGAGCAGTCCCTAGAGATCTGCATGTTTATGTTTGTTAAACCATCCTTTAATATATATACCACTTAGATAATTAATATTTTCTGACATATTTTATTTTTCTGTCTTTATCTTTAATGCTATTTTTACTGTGTTGACTATCCTTAACTCTGCTGCAGCATCTGCTGCTGCTGTGTCTTTCGGCTTTTCCCGGTTAGGGGTCACCACAGCGGAACTCCGATCCGGTAATGATTGGTAGTTGATTTTTACGTACCGAGTTACCAGCTCTGATGCACAACCTTCAACAAAGGTACGCCCATTCATGCATGTCTCCACGCAGAAGACGCACTAGCTGAGAATCGAACCGGACATCATCTTACTGTGAGGCAACAAGCTTTGCTTATTTATTTATCTTTTGTTGATGGGGTAGATAGAGTGGTTTATGGAACCTTCCCAGCCACTACCCAGGTACAATGATTTTGTGCATAGCAATAGAAACTTTACAGTGACAATAAAAATGACAATCCAGTACTCTGATGCAGTTGTTAGAATTTTTGTAGATGTAGTGATAGTAAACATTTAAACTGGCAAATAAGCATTTTACCAAAAGTTCTTCAAAAGAGTCATCACAGTGAATATCAAGCTGATTTCTTTGCCAGGGATATCATGACATTATATAAAATTTCTGAGTTTCGTCTTCATCTAAACAATGATGCTAATATTAACATTACCCGGATAACTATAAAAGCTTTGCTTGAGATTCATAGACATATAATGTGAAGCACAACATGGATCAGTGTACTTAGTAACTCATTGCAGGGTGTGACCAATCCAAAGGTAACGCTAATACATATTTCCTTTGCTATGAGCCACCATATGCTGCAAGCTCTTTGAATATTTGTACTATGCAAGTAAGGCACTATTCTATGAATCCCTGACTTATTTTAGTAATTTCATAGGTTCATAGGGATTTCTAGGCTAAAAGCACAAGATCCTTTGCAAGCCTAGCAAATAATACTCAGGATATGTTAATATTATAACTTAATTTCCCAGATATGGGATGGGGTATTATCAGGGTAATTGGTATTTGGGTGTTGGGGCCCTGATTTATTTTACAGACTGCCTCTGTCCATAAGGGACATGGACATTATCCTTGTGAGTGAATTTATGTTTCAAAATCCATTTATTCAAATTCTTTTTGAAGAGAGTGTGGGATGGGCTTTGTTTTATGAAAATGGGAAGTTTATTCCATAGCTATGGTAACCTTTAGGATATGAATCTGCCTCTCCAGAAAGTTCTGTTAGGCAACAATGCAATCAAACTTTGCAAAAGAGATACTGCATTATTAGTGGATTTGTATGCAAGCGATTTCCTTGGCAAAATGTTACACCTGTATAAAACTAGGTATTTAAACACCTGTAAATATCTTTTAAATGCAAGAAAAAAAAGTCACTGGCTGAAAAGCATGATGGAGATGTTTATACCATATTGTCATAGATATATCTTATCTAGGTGGATTTTTATGTTATATTCAGTTATTGCACCAGGGCTAAGTCTGTAATCGGTCATTGTTTCATCAGTGTTGTACCCTGGTTAACAAATTAAAATAAATAAACAAACAAACAAATAAATAAATAAAAATTACATGTGAGGATCTTATTACTTTGTTTTAAATTTATTTTATTTTATTTATTTTACATTTGCTAACTGGAGGTGTTTGACTGAGCCGAAAAGCCCTTTTTCAGCAGAGGCCCAGGGAGAAAAGCTCCACATAGAAAATTTACATATACATTTAGATATTTAGACATGATCAGTATACATACAAATTACTATAGACATGTGTTTACAGTGGTATGCAGCACGTCAACAGTTACAGTGGAGAGAATAAACAAGAAACTATTAATTTAAAAATAAAGGTAATTAATAGATTTGTGGTGTACAACTGAAATTTGGAACACAGGTAAAATACATACATAGTACACAGGTACAGTACATACACTGTACATTAGCCAGTGTTTGTGAGTAAGAGTGCAAACTATTATCAAGTACTCTAGGTTTAGTATGTGTACCTTATCCATTTTCACTAGCCTGGGGAGCAATCATGGCACTGCCAACTTTGCTTGAGATGTTGCCTAATGAGGTTTTTAAAGGAGGCTTTGGACGATGTGTTTTGTGTGCTAGTGGGGAGAGAGTTCCATTTTTTAGCCACTGGACAACTATATAGTGTGTCTCCAAAGCTATTGTAGCTGTTGGTGACTTCTAGTAGTAGTTTGCTTGATGATCTAAGAGGCCTTTTGGCTGAGTGATATTGTACTAGGTTTTTGAGGACAGGACACTTATTGGAGAGGTAATAGATGGAATGACAGTGGCAGAGCTGATTGTAGGTTAGGAGGTTGGGCAGTTCAAGCCACTGGAGCTGTCTCAAAGCAGTACAGTGATGAGTTCAATATGAGCAATTTGCAGCAAAGCAGGAGCAGGCTTCCATTTTGCTTAGTTCAGTTTTGTTAAGATTAGTCAGAATGGGAGCTGCATAGAGTAGGGTGGATGGAAGTTGGGAGCAAGCAATGGGTTATCTTGTGTTGTTGGTAAGAAATGGTTTGATATGGTAGAGTGATCCCAGTTTGGCATGTACTTTTTTAATAGTTAAGTTGAGATGACTATCAAATTTTAGGTGGGAGTCTATGGTTATTCCCACACATTGTTCTGTAAATTGTTTAGTTACTTATTATCCATTAACCAGAGTATGTTTTTGTATATTTTTTCACCTGGTGGCCCAGTTGCTGTTTTTTTTTCATTTATTTGGTTACACAATGAACAAGGTAATGCAAAGAAGTTTCATACAAAGCAATTTTATTCATGACCTACATTTAGCTGAGTCAACTTGACACTTGTGTCAAACTGTGAAGTTTGAGTATATAAACAACAGTTATCCCTTTGCACAAGAGGGACCCATCAACTGACTCAAGGAATTACAGACTTATAAGCTTGACCAGTTAAGTGTTCTGACCCTAGGTAGCTTCACTTAATTAGACCATATTGTACTTTTACCTTCTATAAAAGCTTCTAATAGCTCCTTTCAATACTCTTAATCAATGTGTGTTTACTATACTAGCCACTGATGAATGTAACCAAATGACTGAACAAAATCTCCTTTCAACAATATCCTTTCAACAATCAACAATTGGCTTAAGTATTGGTGTCATTCAAAGGGGATCCAATGCCAGTCAGCCTGGGATGACATGCTCGACAAGCCACGATGCTTCGCTAGGGACGGCTTGCACCTGTCACCCCAGGGCTTTCGGATATTGGCAAAGACTCTTGCCACCCCCATAGTGCCTTTTTTAGGCAAGGCTCAAAAGACAAACCCACCTCCATAGGTATCACAAGGGATATGAAACTAAGAGTAATGCTACTCAATGCCAGAAGTCTAAACCTCAAGATGCATGCACTCAAAACTCTCCTTAGCATGGAGAACATCGATATCTGTGCAGTAACAGAAACCTGGTTCAAGGCTCCCGAGAACACCCCAGCACTACCAGGTTATACCTCATACCATGTTTTTCGGCCCCAAAACTTGGACCGAACCACAAAAGGAGGGGGAGTATCAATATTCGTCAAAGATACTCACACCTCCAGGTTGGTGGCACAGCACGAAGCATCAGAGACTATCCATGTGCAACTAACAGTGGGTAAAACTGCCTTCCAGTTTATAGCCTGCTACAGACCACCCTCCCAAACCCAGGAACCTCACTCGGCCTTCCTGAGAACACTGGAAAATATGAAGGTCTCTCCAAACACCATTATATTGGGCGACTTCAACTACCCAAACATAGACTGGGAGCATTACTCTAGCTCCAACACCCTAGCCCAAAGGTTCCTAGAATTTATAAACTCAAATGCTATGGAACAGCTTGTTACCACTTCCACAAGAGGGGAAAACATACTGGACATGATCATCACCAACATGGGGACTCTATGCTCCAGACCAGAAGTGTATCCCTCACTGGTAAGATCAGACCATAATCTAATCTCACTAGATATTAACATCCCAACCCCAGCCCCTGCCCAGAAAACCACAGTGAAAAACTCCTCTAAAGCAAATTTCACACTCCTCAAAACCGAGGTGGAATCCTTCAAAGCCCCCGGGCCTGTGGAAAATATGGCCCAGACAGCAGAATCCTTTATAAACACATTCTATGAACACCTTCAGGAATGCATGGATCATGCAATCCCAAACAGAACCAAGACCCAATCCTCCAAAGGCAGGCGTCCTGTCTGGTGGACCCCAGCCATAAACAAACTATACAATAGAAGGAGGAAGCTACTACATGATAGAGCAAAATCAGAAAAAGGGAAGGCATCACTGATTAGTATTAGCAAAAAACTACGGGCACTCATAAAATCGTCTAAGGCCAGCTTCTAGAGAAAAATTGCACAGGACACTAAGGATAATCACAAGGCTTTCTTTAGTTATGTTAGGAACCTGGGTGGGAATTCCCAGATATGCTCAGAATTAGTCCAAAATGACAAAAAATACACCGAACCCACAGACATTGCCAACATCCTAGCTGACAGGTTCAGTACAAACTTCTCCCCCCCTTCCCCACCAAAAGGGCAAATATCTATCCCAGCAGAGTGCTGCCCCCCTGACATCTCAGATGCTCAGGTAAGAGCCGCCCTCTCCAAAGCAGAAAACACAGCATCAATGGGACCAGACGGTGTCCCTGGCTGCGTCCTACATGAACCTCAAGAAGAACTAAACACAAACATAAAACTACTGTTCAATCTCAGCCTTACTACAGGATATGTACCCAAAGAGTGGCGTACAGCAACAGTGGTCCCTCTCCACAAAGGTGGTGCCTCAATGGATCCTGGAAACTATCGCCCCATAAGCCTGACTAGCTTGGTCTGCAAAGCTATGGAAAGGATCATCATGGACCTCATAAATAAAGATATTGGGGACCTACAGACACTGGATCCTACCCAGTTCGGCTTTGTTAAGGGCAGATCCTGTCTCTTAAACCTGGTCGATTTCTTTGAAATAGTCACCAAGGCCATTGATGAGGGGAAGGTGGTCCACACAGCCTACCTGGACCTCGCAAAAGCCTTCGATACAATACCCCACTCAGGCATTATAGATAAGCTAACCAACTTAAATATAAACCCCTATGTCACTAGATGGGTTGCAAACTGGCTCAAGGACAGAACCCACATGGTTAGAATTACTGGAGCCATGTCAGACTCCAAACCAGTTACAAGTGGCGTCCCACAAGGCCCAGTCCTGGGACCTCTCTTGTTCGGTATATATTTCTCTGAGGTACAGGCCAACATGGAAGGACTGTAGCTGACCAAGTTTGCAGATGACTGCAAACTGGGCACCATAATCAACTCTCCAGCCAACACAAGCATCCTACAAAAGGGCCTCATAGAAACAGACAACTGGTGCCAGAGCCATGGCCTCAAGCTAAACGCCAAAAAGTGTATAGTCATCCCCTTCGGCAAAAACAAAGTGCCCACAAATTACCACATAGATGGTAATCCATTAAGTACAGAAGAAATAATTAAGGACCTAGGGACCCAAGTTGATAGCAATCTCTCATACGACAACCACGTGGCCAAAGTGGTTAGAAAATCATTTTATATAGCCCACCTAATCATGAAGGGATTCACGTCTAGATCAGGGGAGGTCACCGTGCCTCTTTACTCATCCCTCATCAGGCCCATAATTGAGTACAATGCTCCTTTTGGGATGTACCTTACCAGACACCTGCAACAACTGGAAAGACCCCAAAAGTACCTCGCCAAGAGGATCAAAGGGCTCAAACAGACGCCATATGCTGCCCAGTTAAAGAAACTCCAGCTCTACTCAGTGGCATACCACCTGCTCAGAGGCGATCTGTGCCTGACGTATAAAGCCATGTCCAACCCGGAATTAATGGACATGCTGCACCTCAGAAAATCCAAATCCCATCAAGCTATGCGCTCGAGAGACTTGAACCTCAGCACTGAAATAAATAGGACATGCTGGAGGGACAGATTCATAACCCAGAGGCTCCCTTCACTCTGGAATAAAATCCCAGTCCAGGTTAGGCAGAGTCCCTCATTGACTCTCTTCAAGAGGAATCTTGATGAGTGGATGGGAGATCGTAGATTTACTCTGGGTATCACTTCTGTGTCACTGTTAGACAGATGCACAGTATACTACCCTCGAAAAAGGGCATAGCAAAATTCATTTTAAAATGGGTGGCGAAAGCCAAACACACTCTGGCTAGGCTTATAAATGCCCTAGGGCTGATAGCCTAGTATGAACCTATGAACCTATGAACTATATTGTTTATTATAACACACTGTGCTCCTTATAGTATATTTACTTTTTGCTCCTTTCTTGGCCTTGAAACTGTACCTTATTAACTTTTTGACTGTGTGATGCACTCCGCTGAAAATGGGATCCATGCCCATTCAGACTTTCCCTGTAAACAAATGTAAAATAAATAACTAAATAAGGGAGTGTGGGATGTGAAGTCCCCCATGTAAAGCTTAAGTTGTTTTGGAGGAATGAAGTGTATACAAGCAAATGCACACGTGGATCGTCAGTGTCTGATCTCAGATTATGGCACTGAATGAAGTGTATACAAGCAAATGCACACATGGATCGTCAGTGTCTGATCTCAGATTATGGCACTGAATGTAGTTTATACAAGCAAATGCACACATGAATGGCAGTGTCTGATCTCAGATTATGGCACTGAATGAAGTGTATACAAGCAAATGCACACATGAATGGCAGTGTCTGATCTCAGATTATGGCACTGAATGAAGTGTATACAAGCAAATGCCCACATGGATGGTCAGTGTCTGATCTCAGATTATGGAAGTGTATACAAGCAAATGCACACATGAATGGTCAGTGTCTGATCTCAGATTATGGCACTGAATGAAGTGTATACAAGCAAATGCACACATGAATGGCAGTGTCTGATCTCAGATTATGGCACTGAATGTAGTGTATACAAGCAAATGCACACATGAATGGCAGTGTCTGATCTCAGATTATGGCACTGAAAGAAGTGTATACAAGCAAATGCCCACATGGATGGTCAGTGTCTGATCTCAGATTATGACACTGAATTAAATGTATACAAGCAAATGCATACATGAATGGTCAGTGTCTGATCTCAGATTATGGCACTGATCTGTGATGCTTTATAGATAAGGTATGTTGTTTTCCTTCTCTGAGATCTGTCTTAGTGGCTGGAGATAGAGAGAGACAGACAGACAGACATACAGGTAGCCAGACAGGCAAACATGCTAATAGTTGAGTTGTATACCTTATTTACAATGAGGTTCTACTTCAGACTAATGGTCATATGTACTCTGATGTTAAAATATGTTCAGGAAACTAAATTGCTTAATACAGAGATCAGATCTTAAGAGTTAGGGACTGTCATAATAATCAATGTGTTTACCCCACAGACACAAGATGTAGAGTTTGAGTTTCATTTTAAGGGACATTGGCTAGGCTTAAAATGGTCCAAAGGGGCAGCTAGCCCAATATTCAGCTATGAAACTTATTAATATAAATTGAAACTTGACTTACCATTACCATTTATATCATTATTTTTGTAAAGAATCATTATGAGGTGCCATCCTTATTTCAGTTTTCATATATATAGCAAAGATGAATGAAACATCAACATACATGCTGCAAAGAAAATGTAAACCACTGCTGATGCAAGTTCTTGCAATATCAGTGCAAATTTTATTATTTACTTATTTCACATTTGTTAACTGGGTTGGTCCAGCTGAGCACAGGCCCATTTTCAGTGGAGACCCGAGGAGAAAAAACCCATCAAAATGTACAAATTATTCAATTATACAATTTCCCAGAATTAAGTAGTAATAACAGTTATACAATAATCACAAGGTTGAGTAGCAGAAAAACAGAGAAAGTAACAGGTATAACAAGACACACAGTAAAGTTGGTACACTATTTACAGTATATACACAGAGTACTTGTATCAAATAATACAGGAGAAAGATTATGTTAGGCAAAAGATTAGTGCGAATATACCGTCATCTGATATATATATATATGTTTTTTTTAAGTTAGAGGTGTTACTGCTTAAGGCATAAAGTACAAGAGGGTGATTCTAGGAAGTGAAGAGAGCGGTAGATCCAATTAAGGAGGGTCCTGATAGGGGCATATCATTGACTTTTTTGAAGTTGCTTGTGTTTAGGATGCTACATAAGGTGAAAGGTAGATTGTTGAAGAAATGAGACACAGATGATTTATATAAAATTTTGCTTATTGTTTTATTGGATTTGTATGTTTATAGTAGGAGTTTATCTGACTCCATTGTAGGTGTGGAGGGGTATAGTAAGTCACAATATTGGAAAGGGAGGGACGGGCAGTGGGTTTGTTGAGTAGAAAGTCAGTTAGTTGGAACTGTGAGAGTTTAAGATGGTTCATAGGTTCATAGGTTCATAGGTTCATACTAGGCTATCTGCCCGAGGGCATTTACAAGCCTAGCCCATCGTTTTGTGGCTTAGGCCACCCCTTTAGTATGGGGAACTATACCCATTATTTTTCTGTGCCTCTGTCGAGCAGTGACACTGAGGTAATCCCTGGGGTATATCTGCGATCTCCCATCCATTGGTCAAGATTTCTCTTGAACAAGGCCAGCGAGGTGCTCTGCCTCACATGTACCGGGATTTTGTTCCACAGCATAGGAGTCTTTGGGTGATGAATCTATCCCTCCAGCACGTCCTATTAATAGCCGTGTCAAGGTTTAAGTCTCCGCCCTTGTGGCTCTGATGGATCTAGATTTTTGAGGTGAAGCATATTCATCAAATCTGGGTTTGACATGGCCTTGTATGTTAGGCAAAGGTCACCTCTGAGCAAGCGGTAAGCGACTGAATAGAGCTGGAGTTCTTTCAGTCGGGCAGCATAGGACAGATTTTTGAGACCCTTTATCCTTTTGGTGAAGAACTTTTGTGGCCTCTCCAGCTGCTGCAAGTGTCGGGTCAGATACATTCCGAATGGGGCATTGTACTCAATCATTGGTCTGATGAGTGATGAGTAAAGGGAGACTATGACCTCCCTTGATCTAGATGAGAATCCCTTCATGATAAGGTGGGCAATGTAGAAGGTCTTCCTAACTACTTTAGCTACATGGGTATTGAATGACAGACTACTATCAACCTGGGTCCCCAGGTCCCTGATAACTTCTTCTGTGCTCAGTGGATTGCCACCTATTTGGTAGCTAGGGGTAACCTTGTTTTTCCCGAAGGGTATGACTATGCATTTTTTGGCATTTAACTTTAGGCCGTGGCTCTGGCACCAGTTATCCGCTTCTGTGAGACCCTTCTGAAGGATATCTGTGTCAGATGTGTTTTCTACTATGGCCCAGTTTGCAGTCATCTGCAAACTTTGTCAGCCATAACCCTCCTGTGTTTGCTTGTACTGGAAAAGTAGATGCCAAACAAGAGTGGGCCCAGGACTGAGCCCTGTGGGACACCACTTGTGACAGGCTTTGAGTCTGACATGGCGCCAGCAGCTCTGACCCTGTGGGTTCTGTCACTCAGCCAGTTTGCAACCCATCTTGTGATGTATGGGTTGACATTTAAGCTGATGAGTTTTTCAATGATACCCGAATGGGGTATTGTATCGAAGGCCTTAGCCAGATCGAGGTAGGCTGTATGGACTGCCTTTCCTCATCAATGGCTTTGGTGACTGTTTCAAAAAGTCAACCAAGTTTAAAAGGCATGATCTGCCTTTGACAAAGCCAAACTGGGTTGGATCCAAAGTCTGCAAATTCCCTATGTCTTTATTTATGAGGTCCATTATGATCCTCTCCATGGCTTTGCAGATAAGGCTTGTCAAGCTAATGGGCGGTAATTTCCAGGGTCGGTGGAGGCACCGCCTTTGTGAAGTGGTACCACAGTTGCAGTGCGCCACTCCTGGAGTGCGTATCCAGAGGTAAGACTTTGATTAAACAGCTGTCCTAGCTGTGGGTTTAATTCCTCATTGAGTTCATGGAGCACACAGCCGGGGACACCATCAGGTCCCATGGATGCTGTGTTTTTGCTTTGGAGAGAGCAGTTCTCACTTGGGCGCTGGAGATGTTTGGGGGCTGCAATCGTTTGGTATAGATATCTCTCCTTTTGGGGGAGGGGAGAAGTTTGCACTGAACCTGTCAGCCAGTATGTTGGCAATGTCTGTAGGATCAGTAATCTTCACATCATTTTGAACTAGCTCTGAGCATATCTGGGAGTTTCCTCCCAGGTTTCTAACATAGCTAAAGAAGGCCTTATGATTGTCTTTTGAGTCTTTAGCTATTTTTCTCGAAATTTGCTTTGGATGATTTTATGAGAGCTCTTAGTTTTTACTTATAGTGATCAAGGGTGTCTTACCTTTTAAGGATTTTGCTCTATCTTGTAGTAGCTTCCTCCTTTGTTGTAGAGTTTGTTTATGGCTGGGGTCCACCAGACTGGATGCTTGCCTTTGGTACAAAGAGTCTTTGTTTTGCTTGGGATTGCCTTATCCATGCAGTCCTGCAGGTGCTGGTAGAAGGCATTTGTAAGTGATTCAGCGGCTTGAGTACTGTTTTCCGCCGGCTCGGGGGCTTAAAGGAGACCACACTAGTCTTTAGAAGTGTGAAGTCGGCTTTTGAGAAGTTCTTTACTGTGGTCTTTTTTATTTCAGGTGGGGTGGGATGAGGACCTCCAGCGAGATTAGTTTGTGGTCTGATCTCACCAGTGAGGGGTACACCTCCGGTGTTGAACATTGTGCTCCCATGTTCGTGATGATGAGATCAAGTATGTTATCTCCTCTTGTGGGGATGGTGACTAGTTGTTCCATGGCATTTGAGTTTATGAATTCCAGGAACTTTTGGGCTAGGGTGTTTGGGCTTGAGTAGTGTTCCCAGTCTATATTAGGGTAATTGAAGTCACCTAGTATGATGGTGTTTGGTGATACATTTATCCCTCTAGTGTTTTCAGGAAGGCCATGTGAGGTTCCTGAGTTTGTGAGGGTGGCCTGTAACATGCTACAATTTGCAGAGCAGTCTTGCCTATGGTTAATTGCACCTGGATGGTCTCCGATGCATCGTGCGTTGCCACCAGTCTTGAGGTGTGGGTGTCCTTGATGAATATGGATACCCCCTCCTTTCTTGGTATTGTCCAGATTTTGGGGCCGGAACGCATGATATGAGGTAAAACCTGATAGCCCCGGGGTGCTCTCAGGAGCCTTGAACCAGGTTTCTGTCACAGCACAGACATCGATGTTCTCCATACTGAGAAGGGCCTCGAGTGCGTGCATTTTGAGATTTAGACTTCTGGCATTGAGCAGCATTACCCTTAGTTTTTTTCCTTTTTTGTGTTCTAGGGTGGTAGGTTTAGAATTTGAGCCTTGCCTAAAAAAGGCACTATGGGGGTGGCAAGAGCCTTTTGGCTATGGTGGGGAAGTTCTATCCAATGAAGGTGTTTTTAGAGCAATAGCATGGTGAGAGGAATTAGGTAGATTAGCTGCAAATATAGGAACTTTGTTGTAATACTCACATACACAAACATTACAGACTGTAATAACACATGATGGACATTAAAAAAACAATACATTTCAAGAACACAGATGAAAACCTAAACAGATGAAGAAGCTTAAGTATCTGCTATTTGCTCAGCTCATGTGGTCTCATTCTTCTCTGTTAACCATCATTGATTATTTGTTTTGGTAGGAACAAGTCTTATTTTAGTAGTCCAAAATGCTGCCTTTTCAAAATTATATTAGTATTTTATCTGAAAATTTGTTACATAAAAGAAATGCTAGCTTGATGTAAATATAAATGTATCAATTGTATGAATTATACTTTACAGAAATGTTCTAAAAAACTGGTAAAACATAAAAATAAAAATATGTAGGTTATGCCGGCTATGTAATGAGAAATTTAAATCTGAACCAGTATGATCAGTTAATACAAAAAAAGAAAAACATTTTTTCACACAGCAACTCACCATATAATTGACAAATCTAAAGAAAAATGATGCACTTATATTTTCTCTCTTTCTGTCTCTCTGTCTTGTTACAGGATTTTGGAGAAGATGATTCATTGTACTTCACGAAGGTAACAACTATTCATATGGGCAACTATACCTGCCATGCATATGGCTATGAAGAATTATACCAGACCCACATTCTTCAGGTGAATGGTTAGTAAATGGCATATGTATCAATGCATACCCTTTATTTTACATATATTGTTTTGTAACACATTGCCCAGTCAGAATAAATGGAGACTTCTCCATTACATTTTTGTATTGTCTTGGAAAAAAAGTGCTATGTTTTCTCATAGTAGAGGTCCATTTGTTTCACAAAAATATAACTGTTAGCAGAATCATGACAAAAATCTAAAATATAGATAGATGTTTATATTTTACATTTTGTTATGATTCTGCTAATAGTAGTGTGTGTGTATATATATATATTTATATATTTATTTTATTTTATTTATTTTACATTTGTTGACTGGGATAGTCCGACTGGATCAATGTCCATTTACAGCGGAGGCCCGGGGAGATAAGCTGCAAACATACACAAGTACCAATACAAATAAAAAAATAATAAAAATAAAATAAAAATGCAGATAAAAAAATGCATTCAGACTAAATAGTACAAATTTACGTGTAGGTTATTTCCAAAGGTACATAGTTAAGCATTGAATAGACAAGTTTACAGGATAGAAATTACCCTGGTTGTAGTCAGGAGAATATTAACAATAGCTACTAGATAAGTAAATTACATTCAAGTTGTTGGCTTAGCCAGGCTTGTCATAGTGGCATATCCAATTTAATGCCAGATGTTGTTTAATTTTGGCTTTAATTTGGCATAGGGAGGAGAGCATGGTCATGCCAGCTGGAAGTATCTTCTGGAATCTACCTACGGAGTTTGCAAATACGGCCATGCCAGCTGCATTGTTCATTTTAATTGTCTGGATTTGTAACTTAGTACAGGAGCAGGGCAGTCTTGTGTTGTTATGGGGGAGGATAGTATTTCTAAGGGCTGGTGTATTATCTGGGTTGTAGAGGATTTTGTTAGCGAATATCAGCAGATTATACTGGATTAGATTAGGAAATTCCAGCCATCCAAGCTGGTTAAGGTTGATGCAGTGATGAGTTCTAAAAGGCAGGCCTGCTGCAAACCTGGCAATGTGATTATAACAGGTTGTTAGTCTAGTAAGTTCAGTTTTATTTATATTGACGGGAAGGGGGGAGGCATATAGGAGTGTTGAAAGTAGGTGGGAGTGAGCAATGGCTATTTTAGCTGGAGGGGTGAGGAAGGCTTTGATTCTATAGGGTGACCCAAGTTTTTTATTGATGTTCTTGATTGTTTGATTTACATGGTGGTCAAATTTTAAGTTATTGTCTATGACACCCAGTAATTTTGTATTGGGGTCACATTCAAACAAGTGGTAGTCTAAGGTAAGTAATTGTGTTAAATAAAATATGTTTACTTATTTCTGTATTATTTCTGTATTTATTATTTTTTAAATAAAACATAAGTTTAAAGTGAAACTATATTCTTAACCTGATTTTTAGTTGAAATGGTGCATAGGTTTTAAATTGTATAGTGGGGGAGAGCCTGGGGGAAATACTATGTGCAGAAATTAATTTGGGTTAAGTATTAGTATTCTAGAATGCTAGGGCAGTTCCTTGTGTTTAGTTGTTTTGAATTTAGCCAGAAAGCTATGGGGTACAAACTAGAGGTGCCTTTAGACCCGGGGTGCAAAAATACAGTTTGCATAATTTAAATACAGTTTTCAGGTCTTAACCTTAAGCAAGGTGGATCAATCCCCAGGTAGGTGGTCTGTGGGCACAGAGTTCAGGATTTCTTCTTTCTGGTTGAAGATTCTTTATTTATTATTTAGAGGGGAATCTTCCTCGAAATAAGCATACATTCAGAGTGAGACACATTCAGGCATAAGGTTATGGCCACCAGACAAGCAGGCTTGTTAACATGCACTCTGCTTTGAGAAAAACGGCTAACAGTAGCTCAGCGGTGCTATAAGTAGTAGTTTAGCTTCTTTATACAACATAACATTAATGCAGATAATATCAGTCTAAGTTACAGTTGGATCTTACTATAGGTCCAGAAATAGCTGTAAAATAGTTAAAAATACTAGACAGTACTTATTCTACATACGATGTATAACAACAGGTGATGACCCCACATACAGCAGCTTATATTCGTAGTGGAATTTACCAGCATGATTTAAATGGAGTCGCGCTTTCTGCTGAAAAACAAACTATCTAAACAGCTGTGAAATGCCTCTTTTTAGTCTACAACAAACTGTTTTACATATTAGCAACAACTATTGATCCAGTATCCTTGAGGAGTAAACATCCTGGCAAACAGACTGAAAACAGTTGACCAATTCAGATAGAAGGCAAAAGAAACAAAGTGAAACAGAGTACAACATCGGCATTTCAAGCACACGTGCTACACATTCCTAGTGAAGTTCAACACAGAGACACATAAATCCCTTAAATTTAACGGCTCAAGTTACAAATAAATACCGTTACATACAGTAAAACCAGCTGTGCAACATTCACAATTTTAGTTTCTAAGAAGACCAGATACTGAGACACAGATAGCTTAAACAGCTATAGTAATTAACATACCAGATGGGGAAAAAAGGATGCCGACTGGGTCTGAAAGCACCGGAAGTTTGGAATTGCCGGTTTCTTTAGGGCTATTAGTAACTTATATATATGTATATATATATATATATATATATATATATATATATATATATATATATAAATAAACTGTAGGTCAAAGTGCACTTTCTTCAATACAACAGATGCAATAACATGCACATTGAATAGAGATGTCATGAAGTTTGTTGTTTTTAGCAAGATTGCACTATGCTGTGGTAAGGTGGTTTGACCATTTCCTTCATAGTATACAATCTTGGAGTTAGTATATATACGTTTCTGGCAGCATGGGGATGCACAGGGCTTGGCCACCTGCAAAAAATGGTTAACAAGGACAGTTAGTAAGGTTCTGAGTGGTGCCAAAGTCTGCTCTTCAAAATTTTCCCTTAGATCTACTAGTTCTTTCCTCTCCTGCACTTTTGCTAGCTTATTAGTCTACTTTACCAGACTTCTTGTAACAATTATTGTAGTACACTAAAGTGCTACCAGCACTAAACGTTCTACAAGGAAACAGCTCCAGTACTTATTATTAATGCCCACCCCTCCAGTCATGTATAAAGGTCAATTCCCTGTTCTTCCTCCTATTAACCTGGTGAACGTGGGCATCCTGAGGCAATGTAGCAACTGCCTCATGTACACTGACAATCCTCTCAACTCAGACTTGTGAGCGATGCACTTATATAGCCAAACTGGAAGCCATGCACTCTCCAGCCAAGACCAGAATAGCTGGTCAGGAGGAGAAGGTCAACACTTGCACCACACCACATGGAACACATAGCCCTCCAGAACGCACATTAGCACTGCCTTCACATAAAAACCCAAACCGCACGCCCACCTTTGCGGAGGCTGTCAATAAAAATGTATCCAAACAGCAGAGACCTCCAAGGCCAAAACCCACTCGAGCATCACAACGCAATACTAATCACGGCACATATAACTCTCCAAAATAGTGTGCCACTCAACTAAAGCCCCTAAGGCAAAACAGCATGGCCAACACACTAGTCATAGGTGAATCGATAGTGAGTCACACTGATGTCCCACTCACAAGGTTGAATAAAGAGAAAGTAACAGTCAGCTGCCTGTCAGGCACCAGCATCTACCACATTATGCATGCAGTCAGGTCCCTCAAGAACAGGTACAGATATGACTCTGTCAATGTACATGTGGGTGTGAATGCCCTGAGATGTACCTCCCTGGACTACAGGAAAAGAGTCATGGAGGAGCTCTTGGATTATGTATCCCAGGCGGGTATGACCCAAGCCCTTAGCAGCATCCTACCATCACCCAGAATGATACCACAGTACAAGCAGAAAATGATTGATTTCAAAAATTTTCAAAGTTTCTGGTGTCATTCTAAGGGGATCCATGATCTGTCTGCCTGGGATGACATGACTGACAGACCTCAATGCTTTGCCAGAGATGGCCTGCATCTGTCACCCCTGGGCTTCTGGATACTGGCCAAGGCTCTTGCCACCCCTATAATGCCCTTTTTAGGCGGTGTTCCAAAGACAAAATTAACACCATAACAGCTACAAACAAATGCAATCTGAGGGTCATGCTGCTCAACGCTAAAAGTCTAAATCTCAACATGCACTTGCTCGAAGCACTCCTTAAAATGGAGAACATTGACATCTGTGCCATAACAGAGACCTGGTTCAAGGCATGAGAAAGCACCCCTGCACTACCAGGCTATAACTCATTCTACACCTTTCGGCCCCAGAACTTGGACTGAAGGTCCAAAGGTGGTGGTGTTTCCATATTCATAAAGGATGTGCACACTTGCAGACTGGTAGCCCAATATAATACATCTGAGTTACTTCTGGTGCAGCTAACATTGGGTAAGACAGCAATTTAGGTCATAGCCTGCTATAGATCCCCAACCATGTCCCAAGACTCACACTCCATGTTCTTAAGCACCCTGGAGAATATTAGGGTCCAACCTAACACTTTCATACTGGGCGACTTCAACTACCCCCTCCATTAATTGGGAAAACTACTCATGTACCAATGCACTTGCCAACATTTCCTGAAATTCATTAATTCCAATGCCCTGGACCAGCTTGTTCTTACTCCCACTAGAGGTAGCAACATCCTTGACCTGGTCATTACTAACATGGGTGACTATTGCTCTACACCAATAATCAGCTCCTCCCGGGTTAGATCTGACCACAAACTAATCACCTTGGAAATCCATATCCCTCTCACCCACACTCCCTGCAAAGGTAACCGCCATGAAAAACTTCTCCAAAGCTAACTTTGGGCTCCAAAAAAACAGAGGTGGCTAACTTCTGCAAATGGAGATCAGTTGCATAACCACCAAAGCATGCACAAATGCACTGTATGAACACATACACAAATGCATGGAACTGACCATACCAAATAGAACCAAGACACTCTCCTCCAAAAGGAAGCCAATCTGGTTGTTTCCTGCCATAAACAAACTCTACAACAAAAGGAGGAAACTGATGAGGAATAAGGTGAAGTCCCAAAACTGGAAAAACTCGAAACAAAAAGTCGAGATCCCTCATCAAATCCTCTAAAGCTAGCTATGAAAACAGAATTGCAGTAGATAGTAAAGACAACCAGAAGGCCTTCTATAGTTATACAAAGAATCTCCATGACAATACCCAGATTTGTTTTGAGCTACTGTGCAATGGTACCTCCTATACCAAGCCAACAGATATTGCCAATATACTGGCTGAAAGATTCAGTGCCATCTTTAACCCCCCCCACCAAGGGACCAGTCACAATACCAGTAGATTGCCAGGTACCCAGTATTACTGCTGCACAGGTTAAAACAGCACTGTCCAAAGCCAAGAGAACAGCTTGTATGGGACCTGACAATATCCCTGGCTGTGTTCTCCATGAACTACAGAGTGAACTGGCACCTCACCTCAGGCTTTGTCCCTACTGAATGGTGCACTGCTACAGTCATCCCTTTCCACAAAGGTGGAGTGACTACAGAAACTGGGAACTATCACCCCATTAGCCTGACAAGTCTGATATGCAAAGCCATGGAATGCATCATCATGGACCTAATAAACAAGGATATAGGGAATCTCCAAACTCTGGATCCCACACAGTTTGGTTTTGTGTAGGGTAGATCATGGCTGCTCAATTTGGTCAACTTCTTTGAGTCAGCCGCCAGCGCTATGGATGAAGGCAAGGTGGTTCATACAGCCTACCTTGATCTGACCAAGGCCTTTAATACCATTCCCCACTCAGGAATCATAGAAAAACTCACTAAGCTAGGCATCAGCCCCTATAATCACTAGGTGGGTTGCAAACTGGCTCACAGGCAGAATCCACAGTGTGAAAGTAGCTGACTCCAAGTTATACTGCTGACCAGTCAAGAGTGGAGTCCCACAGGGTTCTGTCCTGGGTCCTCTCCTGTTTGGTATCTACTTCTCTGAAGTCCAGGCCAACACAAAGGGACTCTGGCTGACAAAGTTTGCAGACGATTCCAAGTTGGGAGCTATTATTAACTTTTCAAGTGATGTTGATATCCTACAGAAAGGCCTCACTGAGACCAATGACTGTTGTCAGAACCATGGCCTTAAGCTCAATGCCAAAAAATGTGTTGTCATCCCCTGTGGGAAAAACCCAGTTCCCATGAATTACCACATCAATGGTAGTCCAATGAACACAGAATGCGTTATAAGAGATCTGGGAACACAGGTTGACAGCAACCATTCTTTCGACCACCACATTCCCATTGTGGTGAGAAACTGTTTCTATGTGGCACATCTCATTACTAAGGGTTTTGCATCCAGGAAGAAAGAGGTCATTGTCTCCCTCTACTCTTCCCTCATTAGGCCAAACATTGAGTACAATGCCCCATTTGGCATGTACCTCACTAAACACCTGCAACAACAGGAGAGGCCGTAAAAATACCTCTCAAAGAGGATCCTAGGCCTTAAACATTTGTCCTGTATGGACAGACTAAAAAACTCCAGCTATTCTCTGTCTCATATCTCCTACTTAGAGGTGATCTCTTCTTGACTTACAAAGCCATGTCTGACCCAGCTCTGTTAGAAATGCTACATCTAAAGAAATCCCGATCGCTCCACACCACATGCTCCAAGGAGCTCAACCTCATTACCACAATCAACAGAATATGCTGGAGGACAAGTTTATAACCCAGAGACTGCCCATGCTATGGAATAGACTTCCCATACATGTCAGGCAGAGCACCTCACTGGCCCTTTTCAAGAGAAATCTTGATGAGTGGATGGGAAATAGAAAATTCACCCCAGAGATCACTCCAATGGGTTTACTCCACAGAGGCACTGGGAACTAAGGTCTGGTGGCACGATGCCAGGGTAATCCTATGAGTTAGGCTTGTAAAGACTCCAGGGCCATTAGCCTAGTACACACCTATGAACCTATGTACCTATGAACAATAGATTTTAATGAATTTTCAATAACTATGTCTTTCGAATTATTTTACTTTGAAAGAAAAGTTTGAGTTCTTTGAGTTTTGATGGGTGTAAAAATATATATATATGGGATTCAGTAATTTAGTCTATCTATTTAGTCAACACAATTTGGTAAATTAAACAGATGGTTGAAAGATGGATGAGATAGCTACATTAAGGGGTTAGGGAATATGCCCTCTTCTCAGCATTGTCCATTGTCAGAGTTAGAATATAACATTAGCAGGGTGTGTGGAAAGTACATAGAATTGCAAAAAAAAGTACATATGTTTTAGTGTTTTTATTTGTATGCTCTGTGGTTATCCTGCAGTGCATGCATAGTGATGTGTCACTGTTGTTGTCAGGCTTTTCTTGTAGACATTAGTGATGACAATATTTAAGTATTTCAGTCATGTTATGTATACCTGTACACATACATATCTATGCATGTATATACACACACACACACACACACACACACACACAAACATATGTAGATATATATGCATATCTCTATCTCTCTCCATATATATATATATATATATATATATATATATATATATATATATATATATATATATATATATATATACACTCACTCATTTTCATCAGATAACCCATGCATCAATAATAGTGGCCACAACAAAGCAAATGTCAACACACTAACATGCATGAGAAAATACCTTGGCATATGCAATCTTTCAAAATTAAAAAAAAAAGACATATACTATTTTGCCCAAATGTCAAACAGCTGAAGATCAAGCCAGTATTGTAAATGGCCATGACATACTTTATCTGAGATTCCAGAACCATGAGGATCAGGGAAGTGGCCCTTTCTCCACTGTGGTGCAATCTTGGAGTAGATATATCTAATCATTCAAAGGTATGATGGATAAAACAGAAGTTTCCCTCTGCAATTTATTTTTTTAATCAAGTCACCATCATTGTTAATGTCTTCATCTTTAGCTGCTTGACATTGTGACCAGGGACCCATATACATATAGGTGTATATGGGTGTGTGTGTGTGTGTGTGTGTGTGTGTGTGTGTGTGTGTGTGTGTGTGTGTGTGTGTGTGTGTGTGTGTGTGAATGTGTGTGTCTGTATTTATAGAGAGAGAGAAAGAAAGAGAGACAGAGTGAGAGAGATTTATGTATGCATGTATTATTTGTATATGAACTATAGTGTACGTTCGTAATGATTTTCTATAACAGCATATTCATTTCAATTTTATTCACAGCTAATTTATTGGCAACACAGTTTTTCATTATATATATATTACCATTCTGACACTTTCAGGTAGGAAGTACACATTTTCACTACTATTGTATGAATTCATGAATATAATTAATTTAATAGAAAAAATGTTTCTTTTTTATTTTAAAACTTTTTTATTTTTGGTGAGACAGAAATTAAGAAAATGTGGGAATTCAAGAGTGGTGGAAGTAAAGCAGCAATCTAAAGCAATAGGAATTCAATAGAAATCATTACAATTCCTGAGCATGACAAATTGACTTGGGAACTTGGTAGATTTTTATTATGTACCTGATAAAGCTGCATTTTATGTTCTTGATATTCATTTGATGAAAGTGTTCTCTCCCACCTTTTTACTTTCATATCTGAAAACTTGCCTCAAATAAGATGGAATAAAACCGTGCTTTTAAATAATACAGTTTGGTAATATTCTTACATTAGATAAGTATCCATTGATGTCTAAAGGGAAGTGTATCATTCTTTGCATATGTGTCACTAGTTTAGACAAAATTTCTTTATGACAGCAAAATGCATGTTTGCTGAAGAAATTCTTCTGTGATATATACATTTTGATGTGGATGGCAAGGCAGAATGATTTGTTTATATATATATATATATATATATATATATATATATATATAAATATATTTGTATATTAGAAAAAAATGAAATCAATTAGAAAAAAATGAAATCAAATTTTGCATGTGAAAATCTTTGGAAATAAAACTGACTATCTGATTTTTTTTCAGTTCCTCCTGTTATTAGGGTGTATCCAGAGACACAGGCACAGGAACCAGGAGTATCTGCTAGCCTGAAGTGCCATGCGGATGGAATTCCAACTCCAAATATTTTTTGGTTGAAGAATGGAATTGATGTCATGCCAAAACTGCCCAGTCAGTTATTACTTTTAGGTAATTATTATAGCAATATGAGAAACATTAGTTTGCAAGCACTGAGTGACTAAATGTACGCCTATTTATTTATGTATTTAATTATCCTTTGTTGACTGGGCTAGTCCCACTAAGCTAGTGGACTGTTTTTGGGGAGACCCAAGCTGGTATTTCTGCTACTATGGGAAATTTGTCCAGGTTATCATGGAACTTTGCCATACTCTTTTCAATAGGTGCTACATGTATGGGGAATGATTTCTCGACTTGCCAACTAAATCTGACAACAAACATCTATGTCTCAAAGTGTATAAAAATATTTTTATATCATTACAACAATAATGGGCTATGACTGCTCTTTACAACAAGTATGACTAAGAAAACATTGACTAGTAGAATAACACAGCCTCCCCCATCTAGTCCATCCAGCATCTATGCTGCTAATCAAACTCAAGTCATTCAGGGCTCACTCAGAGTTTTATCTCCCTGCAGTGATGCAGCGGTAGCATTGTCACCTCACAGCAAGAGGCTCTCCCATTCGATCTTCAGCTGGAGCGCCTTCTATGTGGAGTCTGCATATCCTCCCCGCGGTCGAGTGGCATTCGAAAGACATGCGTGAATGGGCATGCCTTCGTTGAAGGTTGAGTGACAGGCTGGCACCTTGGCACCATAAGAGTTTACTGCCAATCATTAGCGGTCGGGAGTTCCGCTGTGGCGACCCCTAACTGGGAAAAGCCGAAAGAAGAACAACTATGGGACCTGAGATGTTATGTTAGTGTCTTCAGTCACTAACACAAATTAGAGCTTTCCTTCACCAAGTGTATCTTTTGTAATGCTAAGAATGTACAGAATTTAAATTAGTAACGCATGGCTTTGAGCTGTTTAAGTCAAAAAACAACTTCTGTCCACTTGTGCTCATGCTGTTACTTTTTTTTCTCTCTTCAAGTTCTGGAATAAAGACGTGATTAGCAAATACATAATTAGTGATGTGACTGGCTGATTAGTAGTCACCTGTTACATATGCATTCGATGATATAAATGTAGGTTACTGGGATTGTGTCACACTTACCAAGTATTCCATAGTTGTATAAATAAGAACATGCAGTTCTTCCCTGGAACATTGTGATACTGCCCATGCCAAAAAAAAACAAAAAGCTGATATGCTCTATTGATTTTGTCATGCAAAGAGATTCTGCTAGAGCTACACTTAACGCTTTGTTTTGCCTGTGCCATTTTGTACTGTAATGTATAGTCAATTGTAAACTGACTTTCTATATTGTTCCAGCTTTCACATTCCATTTCCCCTAGAGATTTCCTAAAAATATATTAGTTATTCTCATTTCTACTTGCTTGACCTGCTTGACCTATTCAGCTGACCTTCATAAAGATTTATTTTGTTTTTCGACATTCACTTTGACTTCTATGCTCAATAGCAATGCACACTTCAACCACCCATGCATCCTAAACATTTCTCTTCCAGCTGTAATATTATTGCTTTAGAGCTTATGATCACAGCAGTCTTTGTCCTTACAGGAGCAAGGTTCTCACAGAGCATTTCCAGCTTATGAGCACATAATAAGAGATGGTGTTGAGCTCCTTGTTTTGTTGTTACTTTTTCCTTTGCCTGGAGGATATAATTGCATTGCTTCCCTCGAGT
Organism: Protopterus annectens; assembly: GCF_019279795.1. Classification (NCBI taxonomy): domain Eukaryota; kingdom Metazoa; phylum Chordata; order Ceratodontiformes; family Protopteridae; genus Protopterus; species Protopterus annectens. Next base: position 1,281,021,602 of record NC_056733.1, read on the forward strand.
ACCAGCATTTCTTATATACATCTCACTCTCTATCTATCTATCTATCTATCTATCTATCTATCTATCTATCTATCTATCTGTTTGTAAGTTGTGTTTTTGTCAAAAGTGAGTCCAGGTTTGAGATGCGCTTTTCTCTACATTACGGATTCTCATTTACCAATCTCCATCTGTTTCAGAAGTGCCCACAGAAGTTCTGCAAATCTGCTTACCAGGATTTTTTCAGCTAGCCATAATCTCACAGTGTCTGAAATAGCAAACATCCTTTTTCTTTGTTAGTAGATTATTAAGTTATTACACGTCTTTGTGAGCTAATAAAAAAGTTTTAGAGGAACTTTGTCAAGAATAGATTTGCTGCTTATGAGTCCATCCCATGTGTTTGAAGGCCTAGGTCTTCCTCAGAGTTTCTTTCATTTTGTAAAAGTCATGGTTTTACACATCCTATTGCTTGGGTTAAAAACACACTATTCCTTTCTGTATCATAGGATTTCACTTGTGATATGTGAACTGTATCAGCTCAGACATAGTATGGGTCTCTGTCCTTTGGGATACCACAGTTTCTTAAAACTGACGTATGTAAGTCATGCCATATGTTCCACAGGTCAGGGCAATTATTAAGTAGATTGATTTGTGCACCACACCTTTTCTATATTGTTGCTGGTTTTCTGCAAGGAGTTCTTTTGTTTACATGCTTCTTTTCACATTTGCAGATATGTCCCTCATCTGGACCTGTGTTTGATGATGATTTTAAAGTGCATAAATAATATAGCCACAGACCCTTCTAGGGACATTGCTATGTTATTAAGGTCTGTTATTGTTATGGTCCACTTATAGTCCATATAGCTGAATGCATTTCCACCAAAACATATTATTGGCCACCTTTCATTTGTTCTAATATTGCTTCACAATTTTTTCTTTGTACCAGTTGCAAGTGTTAGCATCTATTTATCCATTTCAGAATTGATGTTGAGAGCAGGTGCTCTCACATCCATGCACATTTTCATAGACACAACTGGAAGTCTCCCTGATCACTATATAAACTGTTGCAGTGCATGCAGTCTTTTTACAGGCTCTTGCAAATTGGAATCATCCTCAGTGGATCATGCTAGTAATGTGTGAACATGATGTAGGTGGCTGACCAAAATGATTAACAGTTATTGGTTTAATGTATTAGCTTAGATTATATTAATAAGTAAACTAATAAGTAAACTAATAATTATAAATGTGTATTAGTTTGCATGTGGTCTTCTTTCCATATGTTTCTGATTTCACGACACAAACTATAAAATAACCCAAAATACTGCTACAGTTCTGGGAAGCAATGACATTCAGCAGATAAGCTAGTCAGTTTTTTGATACAGTCTGAAGAAGTTCACATATGGTTTAAGTGAACAAAAGCACTTCTTTATTTTTATTGAAATAAAGTTTATTGAAGGAATGACTAGCTTTTCCGCTGAATGTCATTGCTTTCCAGACCTGTAGCAGTATTTTGGATTGTTTTGTTCTTTTCATATGTGGTTAAGTTTCAGGGAGGTAGCACTGGAGGGGTGCAAATAAAAAGAGGTATAGTTAGTATGATATTGGTATGCCCTTTATACAATAATACTCAGAAATACTAGGTAATATGCATCACTGTACCTTCAGAATGAAAAAAGATGTGTACTGTTCCACATGATTTCACTGTTTGCTCCTCAAAAGAACATGCCATCTCATTTGTTCTCTTTATAAAAATAACAATATGCAACATAAGTAGTCCTTATCTAATGAACCTTCCATGTTTGAGGGGTAGTCTATTACTCTTTATATGTGTGCCATCTCATTTGTTCTCTTTATAAAAATAACAATATGCAACATAAGTAGTCCTTATCTAATGAACCTTCCATGTTTGAGGGGTAGTCTATTACTCTTTATATGTGTCCTTTTATAGATTCCTCCAAATGTACATGTGCAATGCATCCCCTGGGGCAGTCATGATTTTTTTGATAAGTTATACACACATATAACCATTTTATGGCTTGTATAAAGAGTGGAAAGGAATTGCAGAAAACAGTATATAGTGTCAAAAGTGCAGAGAAGGAGAAAGTGTTACACAAAAGAGTGGCATCAGTCTTCTGCTGCCCTGCCATGTATGTTCACTGCTGTCCTGTATAGTCATGAGAAGTGGGACGTGTATGTCCATATTTATGCATTACAAATCCAAGTCCATACATTGTGTTTATTTAGGTTAGAAACATTACTACTCATTAGTAGGGTCATGGGATTATATGGGTTAATTTTCTTTACCATTAGTGTCTTATAGGTTCATAGGTAGATACTAGGCTATTGGCCCTAGGGCCTATATAAGCCTAGCCAAATGGTGCCCTGGCTTTAGCCACCCAAGAAAATTATTTTCCTGTGCCCCTGTCAAGCAGAGCCAGAGAAGTGATCCCCAAGGTGAATTTCCTATCTCCCATCCAATCATCAAGCTTTTTCTTGAAGAGTGCTAATGAGGAGCTTTGTTTGATATAGATAGGTAGTTGGTTCCAGAGTATGGGAATTCTCTGAGATAGGAATTTATCCTTCCAGCATGTTCTGTTTATTGTGGTGACAAGGTTTAGGTCCCTAGAGCATGTAGCTTGGAGGGATTGGGATTTCTTTACGTGGAGCATGTCCAACAGCTCTGGGTTTGACATAGCTTTGTATGTTAGGCAGAGATCGCCTCTGAGTAGGCGATATGCGACAGAGTAAAACTGGAGATTTTTGAGATGGTCTGCATAGGGCATCTTTTTGAGGCTGGTAATCCTTTTTGTGAGGTATTTCTGTGGCCTTTCCAGTTGTTGTAGATGTCTTGTGAGGTACATACCAAAAGGGACGTTGTACTCTATAATAGGTCTAATGAGTGATGAGTAGAGGGGAACAATGACTTCTCTTATAGCAGGTATTCAAGTAAAGTTACAAGATATACAAATCATGCATAATTCTTAAGGGTATCCAAAAGAAGTACTATTTATATGCATTACAACCTCTTCTTTTAAAAATGAATTTTACAATACTTAGGTACAAATTAATGTTTACATATGAATTAATACCAGGCTGTGCCAGAAAACTGTATAATATGGTCAGAGTACCATCCCAAACTAACTAAATAAATAAATGTTACCTATACTAAATCTTAGTATGTCACATGACAAAGAAAATTGGCTGACATTTTCAAAAGAACAACTTTTAACTAATCATTAATAACAGCTATATTACTTGGTATTTGCTACCCTTTGAAAAGCTATACCATGGTTTAAAGCCATGCCATTTTATTTGGGCTCTTGACAATTTTTTCTTATTTGGTTCGTCCGTTGTTTCATTTTTTTATATACAGTCGCATCTGGTTGTCACCTCAGCAGATAATATACACAGTCAGTCTCTAATGAGTTCTGATGAAAAAAATCTGGAAATATTTCTATTTCAGACTGAGCTTGACATGTCATATATTCATTAACTGTTAACAGTGTCATCATCTGGAATTCGTTTCTGATGTCTGACAACAAATTGATATAATTCATCATTGTTCTGGAATGAAGTCAGTGCTGCCTTATACAGAAGTTTGTTGTTTCCCTTTGTATAATTGGCCTCTTATTTTGGAAACATAAGATCTAGGAGCTGCATCTGTTTTCATTATGATAGTTTCTTGCAGCCTTCGCTGTTCTTATACTGGATTCTGCTATTTTGTCTTAATAGATCTTCTCTCTTTTTTGAACATCTTGCTAGGCTTCCTTTACATGTGGTATGACCACAAGGTGAAGCAACACTGAAAATATTTGCAACTTTGTTTCAAGCCTCTCCTCTTAGCAACTACAGAGAAGAAAGTCCAGCAGGATGCAACCTAGAGCTTTGATACTATAATAATGTTAAAATGACAAGTTTTGCTTTGCACAAGCAACACAAGTCCTCCTCATGTTCTTAGCATCCTGAATTGTTCTTCGCAGTTGCCCTACATTGTTCTGGATATCTCCAGCTGGTAGTAATGCGTTTAAACTTTCATTTTTGAGAAAATTTGTCTAATGGGAAGTTGCAAGTGGAGAATGTCACTTTGAGTAACAATGTCACACTCACATGTACTGTCTCTCATTTTAATCACTTTTGGATACTTTGAATAATAACCCACAGATAATTAAACAATGTGACTTTTAAAACTGAAATAAGTTTGTAACTGTGGCCTTTCTGAAATTCATGTTGTATCATCTCTTCGTTTGCTTTACTTCTCTGAAACAGATCATATACTTGAGAAATACGTTACCTTCATCTTGACCTGATGAGACATGCCTAGCCAATTAACAACATGTCATGTTCTATCCTTACAATTCAGAATTTTAAAATGTGTTTCATCAGTCTTTCCAGCATTAGCCTCAAAGCTCTCTCTCTCTTTCTCTCTGTCTCTCTCACTCTCCCATATAGGCGTAACAATAAACAACAAAACACCTAAATGTTGGCATACATAATGTCTCCACAAAATAAATAAATAACTAAATAAATAAATAAATAAACATTGACATTCCATGTTAAAAAAAGCAAGCTCCCCCCCTGTACCCCCATACCATTTGCTAAATATATATTGCAACTCAGAGATTGCATAATACTGGGAGAAGGAATATTCCTTAACCCTGGTAATATAGTAATATTGCATAACTGCTGGCCACCTGTTTTGTCAGTTAAAGTGTATTGGAAAAAACAGATGTTGACCTTAAACACACTCAGCCACAATAATGGCTCCCTTATATTCATGTATTTGTATATATTATAGAGAGACAGAATATATGTGTGTTGCATAGGAACTTTCTTCTTTTCACCTTGTCATCCTGTTATTAGCATGTCTTTCAGCAACTGAAATTCTGTATCAATCTCTGTAAACTTCAAAAATAATTTTAGTCTTTCTTGTAATACTGATAAGAATGAAACTTTAGGTAAGACTTCCATCTCTTACTTTCTTTTAAATACGATTTGCTCAATGCATTTTCAATGTGCATTTCTCTTTCTGGACTCCGTGCAATTTTCAAGGCATACTTTTGCATAGTTAGCATCATTCTTTGAAGGTATAATGATGTTCATGTGGTGTTTTTTCAGAAGAGAAACATTTTTCAATGTTTTAGTATCTGGTTGCATATGCTTTAGATGGGCTATAGAATAAGCTTTTCTGATTTTGGTAGATATATATTTACCAGTGTTTTAACTGCTCTCTACCAGTGTTCCCAAATCTTAAATAATGTTATAATTTTTTTAAATTTTCTTTTTAATGTAGTTTCTTCCCCAACCTGCAGGTCGTTAACACTCAGAAAACCTGCCTACCTATTCATTTCTCATGAATGATTGAGCACAAATCTAGGGAGTTTATTATCAAGGAAAAAAAAAACATGTTTGTTTTTTTTTTTTATTGAGCTAACTCCTCCCCTGGGAACTAATATGTGAGCTCATAGATTTAAGTGCATTCTACACCTTCTCTTCTGGACATTCATGCTCATGCGTATCCCTCCTTGAAGGCTACCAAGTGCATGCAGCATGGAAGAGCCAGCTATATATCCATAACCCTTATGCCATATGCCATGAGTCTCTGTCTTCCATAGGTTTCAACAGTACAGCAGGGTATACTGCCGCTCTTCAGCTTTTGTAGTCATATGTCCTTTTGCCAAGTCACCTAATGCTGGATACATTAACGTTAAAGATGAGTTTGTTGCTACTGTATCATATAATTACTTTTTGTAGAATGCATTGTTGAGTTTCAGCATATTTTATTGTAGTAACTACATTGCCAAGTTTCAATTATTGGTATTTCTGGTTATCCAGAACACACTACTTTCTAATTGGTGAATAGTCCAAAAAGACCTTGCCCCAGTACAGACATCACTGGCAATCTCCATCAGAAGACACATGAAAGCCTTACTTATTTTTACTTCTTGCTGCATACACATTTTTATATCTATTCTGCTATTAATATGTGCATGAATGAATATTTTGGCATTAGTCCATTGGAACTTGAGTTTTTAACTCTATTTGTAGCAACATTTATCAGAACTATATTTATGTAATCTATATCTCCTCTTGACTTTGTAGCACTTTTACATGTGTTTGTACTTAATGCAAAGTTTGATCAACATTTTTCAGAAGGTTCACTGGCTATCTCCAGTGGTGGTGATGGGGTCATTGTTTGCGAATAACATGTTACATTCATAATTGTTCCCTTTCAATGTGCTTGTGTAATTAAAAAACACTATTATTATTATTATTAGTAGTAGTAGTAGTATTGTTGTTGTTGTTGTTTGTTTATGTAACTTACAATGTGATACTTCTATATGTCATGTAACTTATTATGCGGAGTTTCTCTGCTTAACCAAAGTGAAAATTATATACTTTATGTAACTTGTTATGTGGAGCTTTTCTCCCCGGGCCTCCACTGAAAATGGGCTCTCAAGCCCAGCGGACCTCCCCAGTCACCAAACTGGAATAAAATAAATAAATAATAAATAAATAATGAAAAAGTATGTGTTCCCAGCATGGATGCCAGTGTTCACCTCTTGAGCTTTGATCTCAAGGTTGATATCTTGACATATGTGTCTCAAACACATGCTACTCTTATTACAATGGGTGACCCTATCATAATTCTTTATGTTATATCCAGTTGATATTGAGTAGGTTATCTAGTCAATGACTTACTAGTAAAAAGCACACTAAAATATTCTACTTTTAATGATGCACGACAAATTTAGTCTGCATTATTTAATTAGCTTCTGACTTATAATTATTCATTTTCAAATCTTGAAAAGCCACAGCCTTTCTCATCAGACCTTTTACATTGGAACTGGAGATTTGCAACTTGGATCTTAAACCAGGTTTTAGATTTAGTGCAGATATTAACATTTAGTTACCAAAACAACATTCAGCTTTAACATTTTAATCTTGTGCATTTTTCATTAATTTCATTGGAATTTGAAGAGATCTAAAACAGACACGTGCATGGATGAAAAAAATTCTTATTCAGTACTACACGGCAGGAAGAAAGGTGAAGGATGCTGACTGTAAGGCAATCTAGCTGTCTATACACTTCACTCAAGCCTTACAGAGACAGTATTCGCCATCTGTGAAACTGTGTCAACTAGTAACAGAATGGTAGCATTTTGTCTTACTCTGAAGGTGCCGTATAAGGTGATGGCAGAAGTTTGCTAAAGCAGATGCATTTCCTCATGTTCCTAGATTACTCCATAATCTCATAAAATCTTGTTGCATATGCTAGGGTGAGGGCATTCTTAGATTGCTCACTCTAACATGCACAATGACCATCTCATAGTTACTCAGTCCTTTTTAATCCTTTTGAAATGTCACTCACTTTGGATCTAGCAATTATGGCACTGTCACAAATTTATTGCCATGTCCAGTGAGGTATGCATTTGTTTTACATATAGTGGTGTCATCAGTTCCTAAAACTGTTTTTGGGGTAGCCAGGCTGCAAAGTCTGGCTAATGAGATTTAAATTTGGCTTGGATGACTTTAACAACAGTTGTTTTTTTTTTTTATAATAGCCTTTCTGTTGTGCTATGTTGCAGTGATTGTGTATGAGCAACTTATTGAAGCCACTGAGAGTTTTATGTGATGTTGCATGGGCGGGTTTCAATGTTTAATGAGATTATGGCTTTTTAATTTACAGGTGACACTTTTGTGGATGTATTTTTCAAATCTCTGTGTGTATGATGTCCGGCATGTTTATTAGTTCACATGATGTGGTTGCTGCTTGGAATTCTCAATATGGTTACAACATCTTTCACAGATATTTAAGGTCATGTCAAAAGTGAGTGGATTTTCTGTCAGTATGCCACAGTTCCTATACAGTTTGAAAACTTTCATCTATAATTTTTCTTCATAAACAATTTGGGCATTTTTTTATCATATGACAAACTACATTATGAAAGAGCATTAGGTAAATGTACTTATTTTAAATGTAGCTGACAGAAAATGCTTAAAGTTGCAGGAATTATAGTGTAAATCTAACTGTGGCAAAGAAACATGTAGTTGATACATTTGCAGGTAGTTGGTGGGAAGATACAAATAGGGCGCACATGAACTTAAGTTATTTTGAGGGGAGAGCAATTACAATATTATTTTGTAGTGTTACAGGGCTAAATGGTATAGGACTTGAGGTGCTTTTGAAGTTAAATTTATATAAACATCAAACAACTTAGGAAACATTGGCTTTAAGGCCAAATAAGAGGTAGAGAAAAGAGAACTGGACAAATAAAATATACAAAAACAAAACAAAAAAAAATACTTTCCAGGTCCTCTTGCAGTTAAAAAGCATTTCTTCCTCATATGCCTGACTGTAAAAAACATAAACAGGCCTGCCCTAATCTAAATTTTCTAAAGAATATAAATTTTATTAACAGATATAGTCACACAGCAATTAATTTTAGCAACTCAAAAAAAAAAAAACTTAAACTCATTCATGCAATTCAATGACTGCATACTGAGAATCTTAACAAAACCAAGTTACCTCTTCAGATTTTAAGTTACCTCTTCAGATTTTAAACAAAGTTTCATATATCTTGAGCCACAAGGATTACTAAAGAAATGTAAATGGCAAACTGTTCACCACAAACAGATGTTTACAGTGATAGTATTCATTAGATTCTAGGTCTTAAACTGGATTTTATAACTAATAATAAACATAGTAGATATTCATTTTGTAATATTTTGTAAACTGCTTAGAATATCTCAGTAAACACTCAAGCTGTACACATTCTGTCAGCAGTGTTTTATTGTCCGTATGTAAGCTTTAATATGTGGCTGTTCAGTTCTGCCAGTGTTATTTGGTTGTTGAGCTATTTAGAAAAATAATAATGTAAATAAATAGTATTTGTTATACTAAAGTTAACAGTATAAAGTTTTGTTGTATTGTGTGTTCTGCCTTCCAACCAGACTCAAGTGCAAACTCCTCTTCTACGTATGAGTGCATGCATAATACCTGTACTGTAATGATAATTCCTACACTGTATATATTTGTATATAAACTTGAATTACATAACTGTGTATGTATACTATATGACTGTACAATTGTCTGTTTCATGTAAGCTTTAAGATGAAAATTGTCAATGGTCTGTATGTAGCATGGTTTATGAATTACTAATGCAAACATGAATTAGTAGATACCTGGGGGCATCAGTAGGATGTAATTACAGAAACACATGGAGTCACTAGGCTGTAATGAGGTAAACAGGTTTCATTATCTCAAAAAAACTCAACTCCTCAAAGAATTCTTAATCATTTAGACCCCTTTAATTTCACACAATGAAATACAAAATGTGTTTTTTATTGTAAATGTCTGTAATTAAAATACACAGCTAGACAGATTAAATTGATCGAAAGACAGATAATTAGATAGCTAGACAGACAGATTAATTAATGAATAAATAAAACAGCAATGTAATAAAAAGAAGGGAAAAAAGAAACAATGTAAGTGCACATACTGAAAACAATGGTTATTTTCCCCAGTTACTTATAATGGAAACTCTCAATAAAGTGACAGGAAATGGAGAGAATCCAGAAGGAAACATAAAGCATTGTGAAAATGGTAAATAAATTAGGGACTATAAAATACACAAATAGACATGTGAAATGCAGCTTTGTAAGAAGTATCTAAACAAAGTCTGGTATTTTGCTGTCTGTGTAAAACTTGTGGGTGCACTGTGGAGCACATACCTCACTTTATCTTTAATGTTTAAAAGAACACTCAATTGACTTGAAGTAACTGTTTGCAAAACAGTTTATGTTCTTACTAATATTTGTATAAAAATTGTATGATATAAATTGCATATTATATTGTAAAGCAGTCTTGTATAGTGTGCAGTCAGGAGTGTTTTAAATGTGAGGTGTAGGTTTCTTATCAGTGACTGCTCAATATGGTAAAGATAGTAAACCAATAAAGTACTTGCTATTAGTTTTAAGGTATTCAGATATTTCAGTACGACAAATTAAAAAAAGACTAGACAGAATCAAGTTAAAGATAACATCATGTGCCATGCACTAGGCTGCATCAATGGGCCCAAACAATATCCCAGGATGCCTTCTAAATAGCATGAAATATGACCTATCAGAGCTTCTGGAATTACTGTTTAACTGTAACCTCCAAACAGGTTTCATGCCTCATGAATGGAGAAAGGCAACAGTCCTCCCTCTCCACAAAGGTGGGCCATCTACGGACACTGCAAATTACCCACACCCATAAGTCTCACTAGTCTTATATGTAAAGCCATGGAAAGAATTATCATGGAGATGATCAACAGAGATATAGTAAACCTGCAGACACTGGACCCAACCTAGTTTGTTTTTTTCAAGGGTAGATCATGCCTACTCAACCTGGTGGACTTCTTTGAGCAGGTCAACAAAGCACTGGACGAGGGCAAAATGGCCAAGACATTTGACACAATACCCCACTCAGGCATTGTTGACAAACTCAAGAGGTTAGGTACAAACCAGTGCCACCTGGTGGATACCAACTGGCTCACAGACAGGACCCAGGAAGTTAGAATTGTGGAGTCCACCTCTACAAAGAGGCCAGTCACAAGTGGAATCCCTCAGGGATCAGTTCTTGGACCGCTCCATTTTGGGATTTACTTCTCTGAAGTCAAGGCCACAGTGGTCTCTGGCTGACTAAATTTTCAGATGATTGCAAATTAGGAGTTGTCATTGAATCTCGTACTGACACAAATGTTCTCCAGGAGGGACTGACACAGACAAGCAACTGGTGTCAGAGCTATGGACTAAAACAAAATGCCAAGAAATGCTTAATAGTATCCTTTGGGAAGTCATCCATCCCTGGTAACTATCGTATTGACAACATAACGCTTAGAGTTGACCCAGTAGTTAGGGACTTAGGGACACACATAGTAATCTAGCCTTTGACCATCATGTGTCTACATTGTTGAGGAAATCATTCTATATTATGCAACATATAAACAAAGGTATGGCACCTAAGTCCAAGGAAGTCATCGTTCAACTGTATTTGGCATTCATCAGCCCTATCATTGAGTACAATGCCTCCTTTGATATGTACCTAACCATGCATATCCAACAATTGGAATGTCCACCGACGTTCCTCACTAAAAGAATACAGGGCAAAGGTAAAATGCAGTATGCAGACCGCCTCAAGGTCCTATCCCTGTATTCTGTCTCCTAAAGCCTTTTGAGGGGAGATCTATGCTTGGCTTACAGGGTATTGTCAGACTCCTCTCTGATGGACCTATTGAATATCCACAAAACAAACAGCACCAGAATTAGCCATCCATTCTAAAGACTTAAACCTTGCATGTGATATAAATAGATCCTGCTGGAGAGATAGGTATATATCCCAGAGACTACTGCATCTATGGAACAAGTTCCCCATCCATGTGAAGTAGAGTTTCTCCCTAACCCAATTCAAGTGCAACTTGGACAATTGGATGGGAAACCAGAAATTCATCCCTGGTTTGTTATCTCTTTCTTTAATGGACATAGGTAACCTGTAAATTGTTCATCTCCCAAACCCCTGCTTGCACTTATCAAGGGTATCAGAACTTTTCAGAGATTTTGGAACCATAGTTAGGCTTAAAAAGGCCCTTGTGGACTTTAGCCTGGTAAACACCTATGAACATATGAACCTAGAAGGTGGTGAATGTAAATATATTGAGATATGATAATAATTTCCCCTGTAGATGTCTAAAAGAATGTCATTGGTTTAAGCATCAGACAGTGTTCATTTAAGCATGCAGTCTTCACACAAAAATATAAAATGATAAAAGTCATGGAAAATGCACAGGCTTTCAGTTGAAGTCAAGAAGTCTTCAGGTGCAAATAATTAATTGTGGGATGGCTGAACAGTGTGTTTGAGTGAAATTTATAAAAATGATTTTTGCATCTGTAAAGTCAATTGCTGTTTTTAAATAGAGACAAGAAGTATGTAGGTGCAAGCAATTAATGAAAAGAGGAATGAACACAGTGTATGAGGTGAAGGTTTACTGAAAGCATGCAAGCTGTTTTTTTTATATTTATGAGGGGGATATGAAAAGAACAGAGAGCAATTATTGTATGTTGAGAACACAGACTGTAACACTTGCATTAACATGGGTAAACTTAATGCTTGTGAGTACAACCTTCAGTTTAGGTAATTGTTCATATCTGGTAGAGTAAACATTTTTTGCAAATGTGTATAGATTTATGTGCATGATATAAGTTAAAAGAGGATGGGGTATATAAATATATTTAGATTTATGTTGGTTGTGTTGAAAAATGTGACATAGGTATAAATAGTGATGAGAATAAGTAACTACATATGAGATCAGCCTGTCAGATATTAATGGCTGCATGTAAGCTATAAGCTAGAGGTATACATTCAGAAGCACTGTAATGCATAATAGGTGGGAAGAAGAATTGTATATGATAATGACTGCTATGTCAATATTATCATGGAATGTACATGCTTTACAGGTATATAATAAAGCAACGTTTATTTAATTGTAGCGTAGAAGCTGAGCAATGTAGCAAGAAGCACATTTTGATATAAATGAGCATGTGCATTTCACAAAGAAAGGATTTTTGTGGTGGAAATCAGCAGAACATCAGGGACTAAGGAAAAACTGAGTAATAAGTACAGATTACTAGTGAGGTTTTAGTAGTGGTAGAAGAGTAAAAAAAGAAAATAATGGTAGATTTGTGGTATTTGTGAGTTATTGGCAGGGGAGGATGATTACATTTGCATGTATTTATATTCTGCCTTAAACTGCTATCGTAGAGCATAAGATGATTTTTGAGAAATAACTAGTTTTCAACAAAAAATACTATTTATTGATGGGAAATGGAATCTGTTTTAGTGGGGATATATCAGTAGATACAAAAGGGTCTGTATTACGATATTGAAAACTCAGATCAGCGAACACCTGTTTGCTGAGCAATATACGTCAAAATGTCATTTCTGCGAACAGCCACAACAGTGAATTTTTTCCTAGGGGAAAAAATTGCTTGGCAAAGCAGAAATGACACAGCATCACAAACCTAACAAAGAGTGGTAGGCTTTACCCCCCCCCACTCCCCAATGTGGGGGTGTGCCCCATACCCCCCTAACTTAATATAGCAACTCCAAGATCGCAACTACAGTGGAGAAAAGGGCAAATCCACGATGATGAGCAAGTGATTTTTTTTCCCCTAGGAAAAATTTGTGGTTGTAGCCATTCATGGAAATAACATTTCGCTGTATACTGGCCGATGAACAAGTGTTCACTGACCTGAGCCTTTGATATCATAATTTAGACCGATACAAAAAGGAAAAATATAACAGAAGAGGGTAAATGTGAGAATGTTGAGTATGGAAGACATGACTTCATTAGTAGGAACCCAGAATAAAATTTTCATATTATTACCTAAAGTACAAGATTAGGCCAAACTACATAGAAATTATATCCCACGGGAGAATGTGTATTTAATTGAATGTTTTGGCATACATCCAATAACTATTTCAGATCATGCACCAATAAAAAGTAAAATAAAGATGCAGGATAATGAAATAATAATAAAACAATGCTGCCTTCCCACTTACCTGTTAAAGAAAAAGGAATTCAAGTAATGGGTAGTTGAATTCATCTGAGAGTTATTGAGGCAGATAACATTTTCTTCTGAAGGGCTATATAGTGAGAGAGATAAAAATGATTTTGAAAACTATGGTAGGAATTTGAGACAAATTAACATATATAATTTACATGGTAATCAAGAAAAGTTAGCTTTATTTTCAGATGACAATATTTTGCAGCTGATAAATTCAGAAAAGGATATCATGGTGTTTTTGAATATTTTGAGACAGTTTCAGTTTATATTAGGATATTAAATAAATGAAGACAAAACAAAGGTTCAGTAACCTATGTAACTACCCATGAACTGGTTTCAGCAATGCCCATATCTACAGGGATATGATCATATAAAGAATTGAGGTGTATGGATTAAAAGTGGATTTTATCCAAGCAGTTAAGACTATATAGGAAGAGACTATGTAAAAGATAATGCAAAAACTTAGAAGCTGGAAGATCTTGATTATGGACATGGATAGCAAGTTACAAGCAGTGAATATGTTATACTTATAGTGTCTTTAGTTTAATATACAAATTAGGAATATTTTATCAACCAGAAGAAAGTTGTGGACCATAATTAATAAAGAGTTGAAGGAATCTATCTGTGAGAAGACAACAGCAAAAGTTAAGGGGGATACATAAATTCACCCAATAAAACAAAGTGGTTTAGAATTACATAATTTGAAAGGATAGTTTAGGGCTTACCAGTTAAGGCTTATATACATAACAAAAGCAGAAGGTATTAAAATAAAGTGGAAAGGGATGATGATGAAACAAGGGGTGGGTTGAGAAATAAGAATACAATAGGATTTTAGATGCAACTCTTTAAAAATAATAACATCAACAACCATACAGAATATTATTTTCATAATGTAACAGCAAATATTCTAACATGTAAGCTAGCATGGGAATAGAAATAGGATAATTGACCAACTGTCTGGAGGGGTATATAAAGTAAGCAAGAGTCATCTGAAATTCACTGGAGAAAATGACCAATGAAACCAATGTTTTGGGGAAATAATAACCCGACAGGAAAGGAAATAGAGCAGGATCAAGCTAACCATAAATTTGGATAGCAATTTACAAACTATCTTCACTGCCAGGGATTGATAACATAGTATAGGCAAATAGAAAGTAACTGAGTAAAAGAGCAGCTCTGGCAGTATATTAGTCTAGGACAGAAATTTCAGCTAAAAATAGGATAATTAATCGGACATATAAAATAATAAGCAGAAAAAATGACAATCCACAGAATAAACGCTCGATCAGAAAAATAAAATAAAATGAGTCCAACAAACAACTGATTGAGCGACCAAGGCAGCATACACTCTCTTACTTAAAACATTTATTAATACACTGGAGGTAAGCGCTTTCACATAAAAATGCTTCTTCAGACCTATACAAACAGCAAAGAATCACAGTCTGATATACACTCACTAAAATTCAAATCAACCAATGACAAATCTCACTTAATTAAGTTCATAATAACTTCTTAAAAACACAACCCAACCTCAATATATATATATATATATATATATATATATATATATATATATATATATATATATATATATATATATAGTAAATTCAAAAACACAAATAACAACATATGCTTTTAACAAAGCATAAAAATATATATATATAATATCAAATATATATATAAAAAATATATAAAATATATTAAAACATTTTTATTTAGGCACCCTACGTTTCTTCAAAACAGACTTAATAGAAGCCCGCTCATTTAGCCCAAGACCTCTATCAGCTCTTAGAATAATCATCCAATTGTTTTCTTTGAATTCAGTATGGTTACATATATCTCCCAAACGTATACTTGGGGTGATGATGTCAATCACTCTAAAAGTGAATCAATGCAACTCTCCATATTCCATGACATGTTTATAAAGGGCATTGTTAACATTGCCCTTCCTAATACTGTATACATGTCCCCTAATTCTTTCACGTAGGGACCGATTGGTCTTCCCTACATAGAATGAGCTGCAGATGATGCACTGAGCAAGATATACAACATTGGATGATTTACAATCAGCATTAACATTAAAAGAGAAACTTCTGTTCATATCTGGATGAACAAAGGTGTCAGACACATTAATGAACTCACAAAAGTTGCAAGTTCCACATGGCATAGTGGTACCTTTTCTAACAAATTCCTTGTTCAAGCCCCTCTCACTACAAAGTAATCTCTTTAGATTCATCTTATTCCTGAAAGTAAAAGACAGACTAGAACCAACAATACCACCTGTTTCTGGGTCTACTTGTAGGATGGACCAATGCTGTTTAAAAATATCACAAAGAGTTCTTTGATCTCTTGTGAAAAACAAAGGGATCCTCACAAATTCAAGTTGTTTGACAACAGGAGATGATAGTTCCATTAATTCAGCCACCTTTGGCCTATAATAGGGAGCTGCTATCCCTTTTCTAAGGGTACTCAAATCAGACCAATTAACCAAAATTTCATTAACTGAATACCCTCTTGACACTAGCCTCTGCTGCAAAGTCCCAATCTCAGACTGAAAGCCTTCAAGAGTGGGATTGAGTCTCGAAGCTCTAATGCCCTGACCACATATCAAATTACGAAATATGTGGTTGGAGTGCATACTACATCTAGTGAGTAGGGTGTTCCTGGAACAACTTTTGCGATACACACCTGTATTAATTAAAGATCCAGGAAGTTTCTCAATAAATAATTCTAAGAATTCTATCCTCTCCCTTGAAGAGGTCATAGTGAATCGCAAACATTCACATAAATTATTAATCTGTACAAAAAAAGTTTCTAACTCATCAGGTCTTCCACTCCAAAGGAGGAAGACATTATCGACAAAACGTCGATAGAAAGTGACATGACTAATAAAAGCCTCTACTTTAAACAAGACTTCATTTTCCCAATGTGCTAGGAACATATTGGCGTAGCTATTGGCAAACGAAGTGCCCATAGCTACACCATGTCTCTGGATGAAAAATTCATCCTTAAAAATAAAAATTTTATTTTCCAGCACAATTTCCAAAAGGAAGCAAATCAACTCGACCTTGTCTGATTCATAATTAATGTGTGACTTCAAATACTCATGAATGTAACAAAGCCCTAATTCATTTGGTATCATAGTGATTAAAGACTGAATGTCCATCGTCACAAAAATCAAACTATCTATATTCTCAGTGGCCTGGATACATTCATACAAATCTAAAAGAAACTGCTTAGAATCCTGTAATACTGTCTTATTTAAATTTATAACTGGTCTCAGATGTTTCTCTATAAATATAGACAGGGATTCTGTAACCCAGCCCCCTCCAGAGACAATCTGACGCATAGGAGGGTTAAACAGGTTTTTATGGACTTTAGGAAGTCCTTGAATAACTGGTATCAGGGATCAACTACCATAAAAAATTTAAAAGTATCCTCTGAAATCAAACCGATCTCAAAGACTTCATGCACCGACTGCTTAATCTCACTAATGATAGCATGAACTTCAGCTATTCCTATTTTTTGATAAAAGTTAGCTTCACTCAACATAGCCTTCATGCTATTAATATAATGTTTATTGTCCATTACAACAACTGAACCCCCCTTATCAGCAGGTCAAATGCTGATATTCAAGTTCTCCTTCAGCTTCTTCAGGGCCTGCCTCTCTCTAAGAGTAAGGTTAAATTTCCTTCCAGGTCTATAGTTCCCTAAATGCTCATTATAATAGTCATGTATACTGTCCTCAGTCAGCTTCAAATAAGCCTCTACAAGAGGATGATTAGGTGGAACATAAGTACTTAATGGTCCAAATTCAAAAACATGTTGATGCACATTATCGGTGGTTTCACTCGATGAACTATTACCATAATGGTAATGTAACATAAAATTCCTGCAAAATACTTTCAAGTCCAAAATAGTGTCAGTCAACTTACTATTGTCTGAAGGGATAAAAGTTAAACCCTTACATAACACATCACGCTCTTCTTGATTCAAAGAATATGAAGAAATATTAACAATCAATGAGTTGACATTCTCCCCCAAATCTTCTTCAAGGACTGATTCTGGCACTGTTCCCCTGATAACTTCCTTTTCTGGCGTCCTCGACTCATGGACCTGCTCCATTTCCCAAACTGTTCTGAATGAACAGGCAGCGGAAAAGGAAGGTCACCAGAGGAAGCGCCAGCAAGGGGAGTGCTATTATGAGCATTAACACCATGTATTTTGACTTTTGGTCTAACAACTTTATCAAATTAAGGCTTGTTACTAATTACTACCTTCGGAAACAAATTCTATTCCAACAAACCATTACTCACACTCTTGCACATTCGCACATCATCATTAACAGCAACACAACAAGGTTCTTTAGACACATTAGAGGATACAACGGATGATACATAAGGTACAGAAAGTACTTTGGAACCAAAATCAACAATAGACGTAATATTCTCATCCCACACTACAGCAGAACCATTCCGAGTTCCATTCCTTTCTTTCACAGAGCTACTGGTTTCAGTTCGAGGATTACAAACAGGCAAAGATACAGTCACAACAGTCGCTGATTCACCAGTGGTTCTGGTTGCCCTAGAACTCACTCTGGGGACCGAAGTTACCTCAGGTCTTGACCAAACAAAGACCTGTCCCATTCTAAAGTCATTAGAATCTCTTAATATTTTTGTCTTTTTCTGTTGTAATAACTTTCTTTCAAACACAGCCACTCCATCCAAAACATTCTCCAGCATAGGACTGAGTACCTCACTGGAGTACTTATCAAATAGAAGATCTTGTTTAAGTCTTAAGTCATGTCTTAATCTATCCTCCTTTGGGGCAAAGAACTCTATTAACAAACGCATAAAGTTAGCACTCACCTCTAGATTTATGCGTTGCCACCTGGTCAACAATTCTAGGAATTAGGACCCTTGTGTAGGCATGTTTAGAACTCAAAGTCCTCGAGGAACAATATTCTTTTCTAAACAATACTCAAAATGCTGCCTTTGTAATTGAAGTTTCTTAAGCTTCAAAAAAATCACGTTCAATGGCTTCCATATACTGCTGTAACTCTTCACACATCCGAGTCGCATCAGTGACATCATTGGTGACCACATAATTAATCTCTGGAGGTAATAACAGCTTCCGATCTTTCTCTAAATATTTCGAATAACGTTGCGATACATTCATATCAAGTCTGCCACTTCTGGCCGGATCATAGTCCAATTCAATAGAATCAACAATAGTCTCTGCCATGTTTCTGTGAATAATGACTTGAGTGAGACAATAATAAGCAAAAAAAACAACAATAATCCACAGAATAAACGCTCGATCAGAAAAATAAAATAAAATGAGTACAACAAACAACTGATTGAGCGACCAAGGCAGCATACACTCTCTTACTTAAAACATTTATTAATACACTGGAGGTAAGCGCTTTCACATAAAAATGCTTCTTCAGACCTATACAAACAGCAAAGAATCACAGTCTGATATACACTCACTAAAATTCAAATCAACCAATGACAAATCTCACTTAATTAAGTTCATAATAACTTCTTAAAAACACAACCCAACCTCAAAATATATATATAAATATAGTAAATTCAAAAACACAAATAACAACATATGCTTTTAACAAAGCATAAAAAAAAAAAATATATATATATATATATATATATATATATATATATATATATATATATATATATATATATATATATATATATATATATAAAATATATAAATTTTTTTTATTTAGGCACCCTATGTTTCTTCAAAACGGGCTTGATAGAAGCCCGCTCATTTAGCCCAAGACCTCTATCAGCTCTTAGAATAATCATCCAGTTGTTTTCTTTGAATTCAGTATGGTTACGTATATCTCCCAAACGTATACTTGGGGTGATGATGTCAATCACTCTAAAAGTGAATCGATGCAACTCTCCATATTCCATGACATGTTTAGAAAGGGCATTGTTAACATTGCCCTTCCTAATACTGTATACATGTTCCCTAATTCTTTCACGTAGGGACCGATTGGTCTTCCCTACATAGAATGAGCTGCAGATGATGCACTGAGCAAGATATACAACATTGGATGATTTACAATCAGCATTAACATTAAAAGAGAAACTTCTGTTCATATCTGGATGAACAAAGGTGTCAGACACATTAATGAACTCACAAAAGTTGCAAGTTCCACATGGCATAGTGGTACCTTTTCTAACAAATTCCTTGTTCAAGTGCCTCTCACTACAAAGTAATCTCTTTAGATTCATATTATTCCTGAAAGTAAAAGACGGACTAGAACCAACAAGACCACCTATTTCTGGGTCTACTTGTAGGATGGACCAATGCTGTTTAAAAATATCACAAAGAGTTCTTTGATCTCTTGTGAAAAACAAAGGGATCCTCACAAAATCAAGCTGCTATCCCTTTTCTAAGGGTACTCAAATCAGACCAATTAACCAAAATTGATTTGAGTACCCCATAGAAAAGGGATAGCATCTCCCTATTATGGGCCAAAGGTGGCTAATATAGAAATCGTGAGGGAACAAATGGTTATAGATAAGAAAATGATTACTTTGTGCTGGGATATAGGATCTGATTTTTTTCATAGTAAAGCTTACTTTAAGTAGAGATAATAGCTAGAAGAAAAGCACTCACTACATGGAATCTGTAGGAACATGCATTTAGAATAGTGGTCAAATTGTTGAAATGTGTACTGCATAAAAATAAGAAAGCAAATGTTAGCATAGTTTATTTTCTTTTCTATTATTATATATGTATCTAATGCTGAAAGTGTTTACCTCACAGACAAGCAGTAGAACAAATGGTCAGTTAGCCTAGTACTTACCTATAGAATTATAACGAAAACATTTTACAAAAGAAAACTTTGAACTGATTTTTTTTCCTTAAATAAAAATACTAGTTCTCACATGCTCCAAAAATTAATAACCAGTACATCTCAGATATAAAACAGTCTAATCTTGTAGTTCCTCCAGTAAAACCTTTGGCTGTTCTTTTTTTCCTTACATTAAATAAAAATGAGGATAGCCTAGCTCCTCCTACAGTATATAATCAGTTAATCCTTAATGGTTTTGTAGTATGTCTGCTTTATGGTCTACCCTAACACTTTTAAAATACCAAAAAATAAATCTGTGGATTGGTTCCTAACTGCTGTCACAACTCACAAGTATCTAATCAACCAAAGCCTCTTAAAAGTGCCAAAGAAAAGTTTTAAATTGAAATTATACTGCAACAACAGGAAGAGGAAAATGATAGGTTCATAGGTTAGTACTAGGCTGACTGCCCTTGTGGGCCATTTTAAGCCTAGCCAGTTTACCCCACCTTAACCATGTTGGTATACGTACAAAAATGCATATAGATTTACATACACAATAGCATGTTTCTGCAGCTCCCTGAAGAAATTATTGAATTATTTTTTTCCTTGCTTTAAGTTAAAAAAGACTGGATCCCAGTTCCTTCCACAGTGTGTAATAATTTAGTTCCCTTTGCTCTTTTAATATAGAAATACATTATTTACTTTCCTTTGTAAAGTATAGCTTTGGAAACTCCTAGAAAATATCAAAATCAAGAAAATAATGTAAGTATAGAAAGTAAAATAATACATAGTCTTTCAGAGAGCTGTCTGCTCCTGCCACTACCTGTTATAATAAAGAAGCTTATATATAGCTTGCAAAGAATGAAGCTTAATGACTGAAATCATAAATTTGAAAATCAGATTCCTGAAAGATGCCAAACAAATCTCAAAATCTTGAAAATATTTAATTCATGTAGGCTTGTAAATACAAAACATGAACCTAGCACACCACATTAAACTAACCATTGCTGCTTTTCACTAAAGTATATTGTTTCTTAATTCAGAGTTGAGGGAGCTAGTAGAGGTAACATTGTCTTCTGCCATCCAGTTTCCTATATGACCATATACAGTTGAATAGGTAGCAGTTGACCTACATGCACACACACACACACACACACACACACACACACACACACACACACACACACATATATAAAGTCTACCAAATTATATCATACACCACATCCTCAAACCACATAATAGCAATTCCAAAAAACTGAAACTTACCTCAATGAAACAAACACATGTATATGTTTATATTTTTATTGATTTAAGAGAGTAATGACTGCTAAGCCTAGAAAACCAAAATTTTATTTTGGTGTGGTATCCACAGATCTGCAATTTATGTACCACCTGTGCTTGCCTTTACCAGATGGCATGCTGAAGAGATGTTATAGATTTATAGATCAGTACTAGCGTAACTGCCCTCATGGACCATTTTTTTTAAGCCTAGCCAATTACCCCCTATGAAAATCAAACCCTGCACCTTGTGCTTCTAAGGTAAACACCTTAATCATTAAGCCACCAGAGATTTTATGCCTGAAGAAGTAAATTAGAGGGAAATAAAATACAGATATTTTAAGTATGAAGCAGACAGAAAAGCACAAAAATTGAAGAGGGGGAATACAGATTTTATACATCAAAGGTGAGTGTAGTTGAAAATCCTGAATCACAATATCCTGAAGATCAACAGAACTGAAGGATACTCACTGTAACTTTCAATAACCAAAAAATAGATTCCTAAATCTCAACTAACATATAACTCACACTAACGTCTCTGAAAAGTGATCACAGAAAAGAAAAATAGTTTAATTTTGTGATGAGTAAAATGCCAACACAATACATAAATAAATAAATAAATACACAGATGAAACAAATTAATAAACAGTGAGACTGAATTTATCTATCCAGTGGTACTGTTAGGGAAGTTTTTTTTTGTCAGAATTTAAGTTGCAGGATTAGGGCTAGGGACAGGAACAGGGATAGCATGATGATTAGCACACCTGGGTATAGATGAGTGTGGGGCAGGGCAACACAAAGTTCAGCTGTTTCAGCAGATGAGTATGCAGCAAAGTTACCTGCTACTGTGTGAAGCAAGCAGACAGAGCCAGACAGAGAGAGAGAGAGAGAGACAGAGATAGAGAGAGAGAGAGGGTGCTTTTAAGTTTGAAGCAGAGAGATGCAACTTTCCAGGGCAACTAATAAGGAACACCTGCCTTTAATAGTATACTATAACCACTGTCTCTTTAGGTAGTCAAATTATTGACTTCAGACTTACAATACAATTCTGAAGAGGAGTCTCCATGGAGCTATGAATAAAAGTGAAGGCAGTCAGGATGGTATCACTGAAACCAGAAAAATGGGATATGATTTGCTGTCCTACAAAAGAGAAACAGAATTGCTCCTGTCAGTATGGTGAAGTGTATTGAAGGGAAAATGAAGAAAAACAAATACCTGCTCAGCTGTGAAGCAGTCATACCACTTTATTCACAATAAAACAAATAAAAATAGATAAAAAAACACATGAACTAAGCACTTTCATCCCTTATTAGGGCTTCTTCAGAGTCAACGTGTTAAACAAGCATTCATTCTTTATTTTATAAGGGGTGAAAGCACTTAGAGCCCTATAAGGGGTGAACACACTTAGTTTACATGTTTTTTATCTATTCAGACTGGGAAATAGTGCAACTTAGTCAGACTGGGAAATAGTGCAACCTGACTTCAAACTAGAAATGGGGCTTGGGATAACAAATGTGATTGTTAGTCTGCCCAATACCAGACTGTGTACCAGTGGATGTGGTGCCATTTGCTGGCCAGGTCTGTTTTGGACTTCTTTACTCATATTAAAACAAAAATCTTTGGCAATAAAAATGTCCTCCCAATACAAGGAATGAATGAGTTTGCTGGCTCTAAAGACCTCAGGGGACAGCCAAGTAAATAATGTGCCCCACAAGATAAAGGAATAAAAGTCTTCTCCTGAGTGATAAAGCCATTTGATAATGTAGTGTAACAGGAGACTACTCATGGGTTTCCTGGGATCCTGCTAGGCACCTTTAAAAGAAGGTAGAGTCTTACAAATGACTGCAATGGAAGAGATTTAGCTTATCTGCCTAGTTGGAACTGGGTGTTGTTCCACAGGGATTGAGAATTTTAAAAATGCTTGCATTTGGAAACACCTACCCTGAGCTCTTAAAGAGATGGCAGGAGCTCATCTTAAAATTAAAAGCTATTATATATGGGGTTTATGAACACATTTTGTACTAACATTGAATGTGATATCAAGAAAGTAATAGTCCAAATGGAAGCTGATATCTCTGCTATGTTTGTGTTAAACGATTATATATATCTCTATGAAGAGATGTTGGAGACACTTACTGGCGTACGAACATTGTTTTTAAGTTATTAAAAAAATGTAAGGTCTTGAGAGACATTAATGAGTTTAGAACAGGGGATATTTTTTCCTGGCCTAAGGATGTTTGCAAAACTAAGGACATGTTAAGTTAGAAGCAATCCACGTATGCACTGGATGAGATTATGTTATCTGAATCTTCCATAGCTATTGAAAAGAATCAACAAAATGTGCAGAATATTAATGTGAATGCCCCTATTCTTCCCAATACATCCAGTTCCAACGCATTACTATCAACGGGTAAAGCAGGTGGTTCATATGCATCCATGATAGGTGGGGTGCTAGTAGTATGGAGGATTTTTGGTAGGAGTCAGTAGCTATGCTGTTCAATTTACCAGAGAGAACAGAGACACAGAGCCAAGACCCTTTGAGGGGGCAATCGAGAAAAAGAGGCATAGGTGGAAAACGACCTTACAATGGTCCACAGACTCACAGACAATCTGTGCAAGAGAATGGGTAAATGAGCAAATCGTATTTAACCTTTCAGCATTACAATTAACCCCTGCTGACTATTCTCTTTTCAACAAAGGACTTCAATTTGTTCCTTTCAGCACTGACTCAATAGTTAAGCCCTTACTGACTTAAAGTTACTTGTTAGAAATCCTAATTTAAAATTCATTTGTAAAGACTCCATATCCTCTATGGATCAGGTGAGTAAGAAATCAAGTACTTTCATTCCGGTTAGTTGCTCAGTCATAAAGGCTTTTTGTAATGTATATGAGCAACAACTCTAGCAATTGTATGAACAGTCTAAAAGAAATAGAAGGTAGAATTCAACACATGAAGAATATAATGCTTTAGTGAGGCTTCAAGATAATGACAGCATCATCATAAAACAACCAGATAAAGGCAGACCTTTGGTGATAATGAATAAAAGTGATTATAAGATATTTATGGATGATTTCTTAAATGATGCATATACCTATAAAAAATAGTTATGCTGATATAAGCAAAATAATACACAAAGTTAATATCATAGGAAGGATCAGAGGAAGTTACTATGCTATTGGCCCTGAGGCCCTTACAAGCCTAGCCAATAATTTTGCCCATGTTCCAACAAGTCAGCACCCTATGCCATTGTCCAGCAGGGACACAGGTTATATCCCAGGGGTGTATTTTCTGTTTCTCATCCGGTTATCCAGGTTGTGCTTAATAAGGTTTAATGAGGTACACTGCTTTACATGGAAAGGGAGTCTATTTCCCAAAAGGGGGAGTCATTGGGACAGAACTCTGTCCCGCCAATGAGTCCTATTGATGTCACAGACCAGATTGAGGTCATGTGTGTGGGTTACTTGAGTGGAGCTTGACTTGTGGATATGCAAGGAGGAGTCTGTAAGAGACTGAGTAGACACATAGGGCTTTAAGCCTATCTGTGTAGGGTAGATGTTTAAGTCCCTGGATTCTCTGGGTGAGGAACCTCTGTGGTCTCTCCAGCTGCTGCATGTGCTTTGTGAGGTACATGCCGAATGGGGCATTGTACTCAATAATGGGCCTTATAAGGGAAGAATACAGGGTTGTTATGACCTCCTTGTCCCTGGATGAGATACCATTGCTACTTATGAGGTGGGCCATGTAGAAAGCTTTCCATACAATGGAAACAACACAGTGGTTAAAAGTCAGGTTGCTATCAATCTGGGTGCCCAATTCCCTCACAACTGACTGCATACTTAGGACATTATTATTAATGTGATAACTTGTGGGAACATTACTCTCCCCAAAGGGGATGTGATGCATTTTTTTATATTCAGCTTATGGCCATATTTCTAGCACCAGTCATTTGTTTGGGTGAGACCCTCTTGGAGGATGTCCATGTCATTAGGGGAATTGATGACTGCACCTAACTTGTAGTCATCTGCAAACCTGGTCAGCCATAGCCCACTTGTTTTGGCCTGCACCTCAGAAAAGTATATCCCAAATAACAGAGGCCTCAAGACCAAATTCTGGTGTATTCCACTCGATATGGGTCGACTGCTTGAGGTGGCTTCCCTTACTTGAACTAGGTGGGTTCTATCAGTGAGCCAGTTAGCTACCCATCTCATAACATATGGATTGATGCGTAGTTGAGACAGTTTATCTATTATGCCCGAATGGGGAATTGTGTCAAAGGCTTTGGCCAGGTCAAGGTAGGTGGTCTGCACTGCCTTCCCCTCATCCATGGTTTTGGTGGCTGTCTCAAAAAAGTCGACCAAATTTAACAGACATGACCTCCCCTTGATGAAGCCAAACTGTGTGGGATCAAGTGTTTGGAGGCTACCGATGTCCTTGTTAATGAGGTCCATGATAATCCATGCCATGGCCTTGCAGATTAGGTTAGTTAGGCTGATGGGTCTATAATTTCCCAGATCAGTGGACATGCCAATTTTGTGTAAATGGATGACAGTGGCTGTCCTCCACTCAGCTGAGACAAAGACATTACTCAGGCTTTGGTTGAATAGGGCACCTAATGGTGCTGCAAGTTCCTGCCTGAGATCATGTAGGATGTAGCCTGGGATGTTATTGGGTCCCATGGAGGCTGTATTTTTTGCCTTTGAGAGAACAGTAATGACCTAATCCCTAGATATAAGGGGAAGGGAGCAGGTACTGGGAATGTCCTGATTTACTGATGGGGGGGGGGGGTGGAAGAGGTGTGAAATTTTCACTGACTCTGTCAGCCAGCAAGTTTGCTATATCTACGGCATTTGTATATGTGATGTCCTTGACTACCAGTTCTGAACAGATCTGGGTGCTACCTTTGAGATTAGAGACGTATGTGAAGAAGGCCTTATGATTGTCTCTAGGAGATGTGGCCAATTTGTACTCGAAGTTTGCTTTGGAGAATTTCAGTAGTGCTCTTTTTTGGTTGTTTAGGCTAATGAGAGATTGCTTCCAATAGGGCACCTGTTCCTTCTTGGTCCTGGACAGCATTTTTTTTTATTTTGTTATAGAGTTTATTAATTGCAGATGTCCACCAGACAGGTTTACTCTTCTTTGTGGATGATGACTTAGTCTTGTCAGGTATTCCTGATTCCATGCAGCTATATAAATGTTCATATAGTAATTTGGTATAGTTTTGGATACTGGTCCCAGTTCTATGAGAGGGGGAGGGGGCGATGAAGCTGATTATACCATCCCTCAGGAGGCTGTAATCAGTTTTGGAGAAATTTTTTGTTTGGCCCTAGCTGGAGGGAGGTCGGGGGAAATGGTAACTTTGAATGTGACCGCTTTATGGTCAGATCTTACTAGGGAGGGTGATACTGCAGGGATGCTGCAGTAGTCCAAGGTATTATCATCTCTTGTGGGGGTATCGACTAGCTGTTCCAATGCATTTGCATTTACAAAATTGAGGAATCTCTGGGCATTTGTGTTCTGGCATGAGTAGTTCTTCTAGTCTATGTTTGGGTAGTTAAATTCACCCAGTATCAGGATAAAGGGTTGAATCTTTGCAGATTCTAAGAGGTCTAGATAGGCAGGTTGGACATCTTTAGTCAGATTTGGGGGCTGGTAACTAGCTATGATTTGTATAGCGATCTTGTTAATGGTTAAGTGCACCTGGAGTGTCTCCTGTGCATCATACTGTTTGACCTGCCTGGAGGTATGTATGTCTTTAATATATATTGAAACTCCACCTCCTTTGACTTTACTACCCACAGTTTGGGGTCTGAATGTATGATAGGATGAGTAACCAGGTATGGCTGTGGTGCACTCCACAGCTCTGAACCAGGTTTCTGTGACTGCACAGATGTCATCATTTTCAAGGGTTAAGAATGCTTGCAATGAATGCAGTTTCATATTTAGATTCCTAGCATTTAGAAGCATGACCTTTAATTTGATTTTTGTTGAAATTTTATGTTGGTAGTTTTAACTTCATCACTTTTTCTAAAAAATGGCACTATGAGGGTGGCAAGTGCATTTGCCAAATCCTAAAGGCCATGTGAGACAGATGCAGGCCATATCTGGCAAAGCATTGTGGTCTGTTGATTATATCTTCCCAGGCTGTCAGGTACTGGATCCCCCTGTAATGACACCAGAAACTAAGCCAATTGTTAAAGTCAATAATTTTCTGTTTGTACTGAGGCATCATTCTGGGTGATGGTAGAATGCTGCTTAAGGCTAGGGACATACTTGGCTGGCACACATATTCAGCGAGTTCAATGATATCTGTTTTCATATAGTCCAGTGAGGTACATCTCAAGTCATTCACACCAACATGGACTATGACAGAGTCATAACAGTACTTGTTGTTGAGGGACTTGAGTGCATGTGTGATATGGGGGATTCTGGCTCCAACAGACAATGAACCATGACTTTCTCCTTATCCAGCCTGGTGAAAGGCACATCTTTGTGTCTCACAATGGAGACTCCTATGACTAATATGCTGGGTTTATTGTTAAGCTGTAGTGGTTTTGAGACAGGTGTGTGAACTATACATGGCATGTAGTATGGAGGGCTGTGGAAATCACATGTGCTTTTGCCTCAGAGGTCTCCTTTGTTTGGGTATGATTTTGATGAGGACCTTCACATATGCATGTGTGGGTGGTGTTTGAGGTGTAGTGATTGTGTTGATAACCTTCTCAGTGCCAGATATACTAGCTTGTGAGGGAGAGAGCATGGACTCTAGGTTCCTAATGTAATTGCATCTCTCGCAGATTTTGTTCCTAGGTGGTAGTAGTAGGTGGTTGTCTGAGTACATAAGGCAGTTGCTACACTGTCTCAGGATGCCCATATCAACCAGACTGGTAGGAGAAACAGTAGAAAATTATTAATCCATATTTTTCAGAATCTGAAACAGAAGGCCAGGGAGAACTCAGGGGTAAGCCTAAAGCCAAAGTGCGTAAACCAAAACTTAGATGCTTAGAACAAAACTTACAATTTAAACAGGCTATAAACAAGCAGTAACAAATGCAACAGAAAAGATGCAATTGAACACTTTAGAGAATGAGCTGCAGCAAGCAGCAGAAAAAGCAAGATGATGTAATGGAGCAGGAGGAGGAAACACAATTACAGTAAAAGAAGCTGAGTAAAATTTCTTTTTTTGTCAGTAAATTGGAAAAGGAGAGAAAAGGAACAGAAAAAAATGTAAGGTTAGAGAACTAAGGGGTTTGACCTTCCCAAATTATCCCTGTATTAGGTAGAATGAGCTAATGAGATGGGACTGGGAGGAGTGTCCCTTATCAAATTTACAGTAGGGGTGGGCAACAGCAAAAGCCACAAACTATAAGAACACAACAGCAGGTGGGTGGGAGGGTAGGACAAAGCAAAAAAAAATCCACATCAGCAAATATATAAATGGAGACACAGAAAAGTAAATAATTCAGTCAAACAAGTAAAACAGTGCAGTAAACTACTGCAGAACTATTATACAAATAAATACAAAACAATGCAGTACTGATAAGCAGATAAATACAACCAGTGCAGTGCTGATAAGAAACACTGGGCAGTTAGATAAAGTACAAAAATATACGTATGTAGCTCTGTAATTCAGATTGCTTAAGAAGCACTCTCCATCAGGCACAAATAGAGCTCTAGCAAGATAAGCAGAGATTCACTCAAATGTAATATTTTTATACCAACAAGATAAAAGACTCCTCCAAAGTCACACCCTGAGATAAACAGGTAACACAGAAGCTGTTTGACCAGATTTTCTTCTCTGTACTGAGTACACCACAAACACAAAGTAGGGGCGGGCAACAGCAAAAGCCATCAACTTTAAGAACACAACAGCAGTTGGTGGGGGAAAACAAAAAATTCAACCACAGATCAGCAAATATATAAATGGAGACACAGAAAAGTAAATAATTCAGTCAAACAAATAAATACAAAACAGTGCAGTAAACTAGTACAGAACTGTTATACAAATAAATAAAAAACAATGCAGTTCTGATAAGCAAATACATATAACCAGTGCAGTGCTAATAAGAAACACTGGGCAGTTAGATAAAGTACAAAAATATACGTATGTAGCTCTGTAATTCAGATTGCTTAAGAAGCACTCTCCATCAGGCACAAATAGAGCTCTAGCAAGATAAGCAGAGAATTCACTCAAATGTAACATTTTTATACCAACAAGATAAAAGACTCCTCCAAAGTCACACCCTGAGATAAACAGGTAACACAGAAGCTGTTTGACCAGATTTTCTTCTCTGTACTGAGTACACCACAAGCACAAAGTAGGGGCGGGCAACAGCAAAAGCCATCAACTTTAAGAACACAACAGCAGTTGGTGGGGGAAAACAAAAAATCCAACCACAGATCAGCAAATATATAAATGGAGACACAGAAAAGTAAATAATTCAGTCAAACAAATAAATACAAAACAGTGCAGTAAACTAGTGCAGAACTGTTATACAAATAAATAAAAAACAATGCAGTTCTGATAAGCAAATACATACAACCAGTGCAGTGCTAATAAGAAACACTGGACAGTTAGATAAAGTACAAAACATATACGTATGTAGCTCTGTAATTCAGATTGCTTAAGAAGCACTCTCCATCAGGCACAAATAGAGCTCTAGCAAGATAAGCAGAGATTCACTCAAATGTAATATTTTTATACCAACAAGATAAAAGACTCCTCCAAAGTCACACCCTGAGATAAACAGGTAACACAGAAGCTGTTTGACCAGATTTTCTTCTCTGTACTGAGTACACCATGAACACAAAGTAGGCAACAGCAAAAGCCATCAACTTTAAGAACACAACAGCAGTTGGTGGGGGAAAACAAAAAATTCAACCACAGATCAGCAAATATATAAATGGAGACACAGAAAAGTAAATAATTCAGTCAAACAAATAAATACAAAACAGTGCAGTAAACTAGTACAGAACTGATATACAAATAAATAAAAAACAATGCAGTTCTGATAAGCAAATACATATAACCAGTGCAGTGCTAATAAGAAACACTGGGCAGTTAGATAAAGTACAAAAATATACGTATGTAGCTCTGTAATTCAGATTGCTTAAGAAGCACTCTCCATCAGGCACAAATAGAGCTCTAGCAAGATAAGCAGAGAATTCACTCAAATGTAACATTTTTATACCAACAAGATAAAAGACTCCTCCAAAGTCACACCCTGAGATAAACAGGTAACACAGAAGCTGTTTGACCAGATTTTCTTCTCTGTACTGAGTACACCACAAACACAAAGTAGGAGCGGGCAACAGCAAAAGCCATCAACTTTAAGAGCACAACAGCAGTTGGTGGGGGAAAACAAAAAATCCAACCACAGATCAGCAAATATATAAATGGAGACACAGAAAAGTAAATAATTCAGTCAAACAAATAAATACAAAACAGTGCAGTAAACTAGTGCAGAACTGTTATACAAATAAATAAAAAACTATGCAGTTCTGATAAGCAAATACATACAACCAGTGCAGTGCTAATAAGAAACACTGGACAGTTAGATAAAGTACAAAAAATATACTTATGTAATTCTGTAATTCAGATTGTTTAAGAAGCACTCTCTCTCAGGCACAAATGGAAATTATGGAACCCGAGAGATTTCTGGGACATGAGTTCTGGGGCTCTGACAGATTACCGGTGAATCTGAGGGGTGTGCTTTTCCAAAGCTCTTTCCTAGGATCATATCTAAAATCCTAGCTCTACTTTTTTCAAGCAAGGAATCTAAAATTTCTGAATAACCATCCACTGTTTGCGCTCTTACTGATGAATGAGTCTGCTTCTGTAACCTCAGAATTACTTTCAGTTTCTGAAGTGAGTTCAGATGATGGCTCTGGAGTGTCAGTGGAATTATAAGCATCCTTCAAAGTCCATCATCTGGGTTTATTGGATAGGGTCATCTCTGTTGAAGGCTCCCCCTGTGAATTTGTTTGAAGTTTCTTTTGTGAAGTAGGCTTATTTCTTGACTATGAATGTTTTTTTTTCTGAAGAAATCTCCTGTGTTTCAAGGGTTAAGCTTTGCTGCCAGTCTTTCAAAGTTTGCACTATTACGTTCTCTAGAAAAGATATAAGAGAAAAATTAGTTAAGCTAATAATATGGCAGACGTCTCTATAAAGGCGACAACAGAAAAATGAGATAAGGCAATGAAATGGCAGGCTTTATAAATAATCTGTGTAATCCCTAAAACACTGGGCTAGTGCCCTTGATTTTCATTAAGATAGATGGGAGGGAAAAATACGTGTTGGAATCAAGGGTGCATGTGGGGGCTAACCAACAAGCTAGCTGAGAGACAAGGTAATGTTCCCCTTATGATCCCCTCAATGTATCAATCAGCATAAGTGGTGAACCAAAGTAACAGAGAATCTCCCAAATATATTTAATCATTTATTAGAAAAAACACGAGTCAAAACTTCAGATAAACCTTAAAACTACAACCTGACTAATGCCCAAGTTTTCAATCAGTCTGAAAGACATCCAGCAAAATCATAGATAATATGTTTTAATCCAATGCACACTTTACGTTCGTCTCACTGGTTGATCTTATTCAGACAATTAAAATCAGTAAATCAAAACATAACATTTAAAACAGCCCCTTATAGGGTCACATGCTACATCATCTCCTGTCGCAGTGCACATAAAAAAGCCATTCATACAAATCGGCTAACCTCCGCCCATTGAGACCATTCACAACACTATATGTAGAGGAAACAATGGATGGATTAATCACCACTTGCTTCCGTTGTATACACCATGGTCTCAGTAGAAAAAACATATTTACTGGAACATATATTTGAATGCATCGTAAAAGCTTGAAAAATAAATGAGATATATAAAAACTAAATTACCTCATATACTTCTCATATAGGGAAACAGTTGAATTGAGTTGCAAATGGCACTAATAGCATCAAACGTGATGACTTCAAGTGAACTGTGTCCATTCACTTGGCTGGCGTTTCCTCACAACCAAATTAGTTACCTCAAAGCTCCACCTAATTGTTCTGTTCATAACCCAAAAGAACGAACCACTTGGGCGGCCAAATTGTCAATCACTTGCATTACTCTCAATGCTGCTTACTGTGCCGTTTTGAGTGAGCTTAAAATGCATATAATAAAACCCATAATAAAATGAAAATCAAGTTAATAAAAAACAAATTAATAATAAAGGAACAACAACTAATACTACATCTATGAATGTTAAAAGGCCAGCTAAATTAATCTCCATGAACTAGGGAAAGCCTCAATTACAGCTAACAGTCAAACCTAGAACATTGAAGTGAATAGTCAAACATCCAATAGAAGATGTATATACATGTATGCTTCTAAGGCATGCAAATAAAAGGGCTACACATCTACTAAGCTATTCATAAGCAGCCAACCAACCCGAAAGGCATGTGATGCCTACAATTTCAAAAAAATCGAGTTATCAAAAAATGCATGCCTAATGCACTTAGTAGTATATATGAAAATAGAAATACATTTAATGTACAATCAGAACATTGTAAAATAACAATAATTCCTAATCAGTGAGCCCATTCAGTAAGGTTACCCATTCCTAGTTTTCCCCATCCAGTATTGAATGCTGTGGTAAACTGCACTATACAAGGGACAGTAAGCAAATGGGTGCTTGATAACAAAGTCTCTGAAGATGTTGCACCACTAAGTCCATAGCGTTTACACTTAAAACATATAGGATAACTCTGAGAAATAATGTATATTTAAACAAACGGACACCGTAGATGATTTTAAAATTGACAAACTACATTAATTCTTCAAGTACTCTCTATAGATTACCTTCCCAGGCTTTTCAAATTTAAGATGCATTTGATTGAGCAGGCATCATTCAGCCCTGGATACTTATAGGTATCAAGTTTAATTTGCCAGAGTAATTCAAGCTCCTCCTACTTTAAACCCTCAGGGCCACAACTCATATTATCTATAACCTGGTCAATGACTAAATATTTAAATGTATGTACCTTAAATATCGACACATATTTTGCCAAAGCATTCTCCAACTTGCCCTTACAAATTGCATACTGATGTTCATAAATGCATTCACGAAGCTTACACTCCGTTTTGCCTGTATAGTAAGCAGGGCATTGTTGGCATTTGGCAAGGTAAATGACAGCCTTAGAATTATAGTTAAATTTATTCCTGATTCTATATTCGATGCCATTGATATTAAATGAATTTGTTACTCCTATATGTTTACAAAAATTGCATGCTTCACATCTAGCCATACCAACAAGGTTGGATTTCCTGACTATTTTAAGCTCCAGCAAACTCTTCAAATTAGGGCCCCTTTTATATGTAATCTTAGGTGGACTTCCTACATTTAGTGACATATCTACATCTCTTTTAATTAGGTCCCAATTTTTATTCAAGATATACCTGACCATATGGCTATCCATACTGAACGTGGTAATTAAACTCAACGGAAAGTTTTTTACACGATCCAAGCTAGGGTCTATCCTATTGTTGCCCTGCTAAATGTTACCATTGGGACTACTAATATTAGTGATGCTCAGGATGGGGGGATATATATCTTTACTCCTCTTAAGTTTCACTTCCATAATCAATGAATCAATCAATTTCCCAGGGTAAAAGTAAAGGTATATAAATATAAATAAAAATAAAGGTAATTTGGCATTCTGGACAGCTTTCTTATTATCATAGCAGTTTAGTGTTCATTTTTTCTTTCAAAATCATAGATAATAACTAATCAATGACAGCCTGGGACTTTTAAATTATTATTGTTGATAACATGAGGCATAATGAATAAAAAAAATGAGAAAGAAAATCCCTTCCTGCAGTAAAAGAAGCCTGCAACTGTAACTAATGTTATATTTTATGTGTAGTGTAATACAACATATTCTTTAAAAGGCTGAATTATTAGGAAGGTTACAGAGGGACAGAGCTTGACTGATATAATATGACTTTACTCGAAACAGGTCATAGGATCATCGGATCATAGAATCACAGGAGGTTACTAGGCTAACAGCCCTAGAGCCTTTATAAGCCAAACTATTCATGTCCCAGTTTTCCCAATTATCAAAGCCCACAGGCTTGAATGGCTTTGGTATATGCCTGTGCTTTAGGGCATCTACAAACTGCCCCTGTCCAAAAGGACCACAGGCAACAATTTGGGGGTGGATTTGCGATTTCCAATCAGTCAAAACTGTATGTGAATAGGTTCAGGGGAGAGCTCTGTTTCACATGAAAGGGGAGTTTTTGAGAGAAGAAGTAATCTCTGAGACACATACCTGTCCCTCCACTGTGTTTTGTTTATGTCACAGATGAGGTTTAGATCCTTAGATTGGGTAATGCTAGTGTTACGTCTTTTATGAATGTGTAGCAGATCCATCAGGACTTGAATGGAGAAAGCCAGATAGAAAATATGTTCGACACAGCGAATCAAAACCAAGACAATCTAAATGTATTAATGATCAGTGCTAGAAGTCTAAACAAAAGCTCCACTCCTTACAAGCTTTCCTCACCCTAGAGAATGCTGACATCTGTGCAGTCACTGAAATGTGGTTTAAAGCCCAGAGAGCACACCAGCAATACAAGGCTATAATGCCTTCCACACATTTAGACCAGCTACTACACAGACAGGGACTAAAGGTGGAGGTGTCTCAATTTACATCAGAAATAAATATACCTCAAGGCTGGCCAAACAGGACTATACACTTGGGTTTCTCCATGTTCAACTCACCATAGGCAAAATGCTAAATCACTTCCATGCAAGCTGTAGGTCATATTCAATGACCCAGGAAACCTATAATATGTGCTTAAACCTATTGGAAACCCTCACCATCCAACTCAATACCATATTCATGGGCAAATTTAATTACCCCACTATTAACTGGGAATCATATACAACACCAAATGTACACAGAGATTCTTGGATTTTGTAAACACAAACTCCCTGGACCAGATTTTCAAAACATTAACCAGGGGTACAAGTATACTGTATCTGTTTTTTTACTAATATTAGAGAGTGTTGAATACCACCTAGTGTAATGCATCCTCTGGTAAGGTTAGATGACAAAATGGCCTCCTTTGAAGTAAAAATAAAAACTGGACCCCAGCTAACCTTGGAATATTCAGGAACTACTCAAGGTTAACTTCCTACTATTAAACAATAACCTGACAAAATGTCAAGCCCCCATAAATCCTAAGAGCACTGCAGCCTATGGAGAACCATTCAAAGAAACCCTATACAAACATGTTAATATCTTCATAGAGGCATCTGTACCCATGATGAAGAAGTACATAACTAACTTAAAAACAAAACAACCTGGTGGAATCACAACATCAACAGGCTGTATCACAGAAGGAAGAAAATCATGGCAAAAATTACGAGGTGCAGCACCCAGCAGGATAAAGGCACTCTCATCAAACTAAACAAATAACTCAGAGGACAAATAAACTCTACTAAATCCAAATCTGAGGTAAATTTGGCCTCCCAGGCTAAGGACAGCCACAGGGCATCCTTTAACTATGTCCGCAACCTCAAAGGCAATACACAATTGTGTGCATATCTCATTGTTAATGATGCCACTTACACTGAGCCAGTATCCCACATACATGGATAAAAGGGAGATTAAAAATGTATAAGATACACCCTACACTGATTAATTACATTACAGTGACCATGAAATAGTGGCAGATCACTCTGCAGTTAAGCCATGATAAAGGACAAATTATTATTCCAGAGATAAAATTCAAAGGGGGATATTCCAGGGTGACTCTCTTTCACCGCTGCTTTTTGTCTTGCCCTTAACCCATTAAGCTGCCTACTTAACAGAGTACATCAAGGCTATAATTTGGCTCCCAGAAAACAACAAAGTATAAAGAACTCTCATCTTCTTTTTGTAGATGATTTAATACTGTATAGTTCATCAGACGAGGAACTGAAAGCACAACTGCAAGTTGTCAACATTTTTTCAAATGATATAAGGATGTCACTTGGTCTTGATAAATGTGCAAAAGCAACATTTAAAGCAGGAAAGCTGTAGCACCAAGAAAACATCGGTTTGCAAGAGTAATGTGATATAAAAGAACTTGAGCAAGAGGGACTGCATAAATATTTGGGAATTGATGAAGGATCAACAATAAAACAAATATGAATACAACTCAGTAAGGAATATTTTAGAAGGCTTAAATTAATACTAAAAACAACATTGACATGTAGGAACAAAGTCCACCCTATAAACTAGTTTGCTCTTCCTGTCCTAACTTACAGTTCTGGAGTGACTGACTGGCCCTAAAATGTGTTGGATAGTTTAGACAGTTAAACAAGAAAGATGCTACATGCTCATCAAATGATTTATAAAAATCAGATCTGAAGTTGTTAATCTTCTTCCTATTCATCACTGATGGGTTCAGTTCCGAGCCCTCGGGACAGAGTCAGCCTTATACCAAGCTTGCGTGCACCAAAAACTCTCAAGCTAAGCTGCTACCCACAATGCCCCTTGCTCAGTTACCTCAGATCTCATTTGCCGCACAGCCATATAGCAGCGTTTCACCGAGCTCTCCAGCTAAGTGCTTTTTTCATATATATTTAATAGTTTGAAAAAGTCTTTTCTTCTTTATAACTTGTTCTTGTTCTATATTGCTACTGCTCTACCCACAGGTATTTCTCTCTTACCATTGTTGGTAATTTCTTGGTATCTCTAACTTTCTACCTTTACGGTATCTTGTTACCATTGTTGGTATTTGCTTTTCTCTCCTTCATTTACTCTTTTTCCTCTCTCTGTCCCTTGTGTGGGAGAGTGTGGAATGTCTGAAAACAAGGGAACTACAGAATTTAAACACTGCTCATCTTGCAGTGGTAAGCTGCCGAATAGTGACCTCCATGAGGAATGTGTTTACTGTTTGGGGGTTCTGCATTTGTCGGTGAAACCCCAGTGTTATATCTGTGCTAGTTTCAGTCAGCAGACAATGAATGAACGTTGTAACAAACTTATTTTGAAGGGCCTGCTTGGTTCGCCTTTTTCGGAGGCCATTTCTGCGACAGAGGTCTCACCCCCTCCTGCTTCAGATAAGAACCATCCTCAATCGGACCCCTTTTCACTGGCCAGTGACAGAGGTAAAGGACACAAGCACAAGGCCCATAAGTCATCGTCTGAACACTGTTCTGCCTCCTTGGTGCCGACTACCACATCAGCTCTGAGCTCGGCTCCAATGAAGTTTACCGAGGTAGCCTCATCGGCACCCACTCTGGCAATGACAATTACGGCACTGCTTACATCTTTGATACTGACCAGCATTTCCACTTCTTTATCGGCACCGACTTCGTCCATTTCAA
Organism: Protopterus annectens; assembly: GCF_019279795.1. Classification (NCBI taxonomy): domain Eukaryota; kingdom Metazoa; phylum Chordata; order Ceratodontiformes; family Protopteridae; genus Protopterus; species Protopterus annectens. The sequence goes on from NC_056733.1 coordinate 1,281,059,656, forward strand.
CCCCATTATTGGCTCCGACAATGACCTCGGAACCATTCCTGTCGTCCATTCCTATAGTGACTTCTGCTCTGAGCCCGTTCATGGCTCCGACCATACTGTTATTACCTGTTGCAAAATTGGAATCATCGATGCCATTTTGTGACACACCACGGACCCGATACTCCTCCAATGTGGACCCATTTGCCGGACAAGCCTGCAGCCCCTTTTTGGACTGGCCTGACTTCCCCTCAGGTGCATCGGTGAGATCCACCAGGAACCTTTCCAAATTGGATGTGGTGCAACTTTTGATCAGCTGCTGACTGCTAGGGGAATCTCAAATCTGCCTAGACCCTATTCAACTCCTGGCTTTGGGTCTATTTCTACAGCAACCCCTACTTACTCTCCTCCCTTGGACCCCTCGGTTCCAAGGCACATCTATCCAACTTTTACTAGAGGAATTCCTTCCTTGGCACCGACAAGAACTCTGTCTGAGGTTCCGAGATCCCTTTGGGTGCTGGTCACATTGGAACCCACCCTTCATCAATGTCATGCTTGGGGGGTTGAGCCCCCAACCTCAGTGTCGGTTCCGATGGTTATGTCAGCCCCGACTTCAGATCAGAGGGTGATTACCGCTCCGAGATTGACTGAGGCTCTGTCCCTGGGGGTGGACCATCTGGAGTGTGATGTGACCCCAGTTCTGATTTTGTCTTCTTCGGTTCCGGGCTCCCATTCCTCTTCAGGTGGGCCCACTTTCCGGTTGAAGGAGAGGACACTTGCTGCCAGCAATACTCCACAGTTGTTTTTTTCCCCCAGTTCCCTCTGAGCAACAGCTGTCAAAGTCCACCCCACCAGGACTCCGATAGCGCAAGGCCCAGGAGACTCCTGTCCAGGGCATTTCACTTTCCGAATCTTCTTCGGATGTTCCCACCGAAGAACCCCCTCGGAAATAGGTATGTAAGAGGAAACACATGGACTCCCCGGAGGAGTCACTCACAGAGGATACAGACTACAATGATGGGGAAGGGTCCCCAAGGTCGCTCCCTGATGATGTCTCCTTTGGGGACATCATGGAAATCATGAAACAGAGGGGTGACTAGAAGTCCTCAACCCCTTCCTCAGAGGAATCTGTATTCCTGCAGGCCTTTCGCTCTTGGCCCTCTACTTCTTGGGTGACCCCCCCCCTGCCGATGAGCTGGTTAAACTCATCATGCAGCAGCCTTGGAAGAACCCTGACTCCATTGAGGCCATCCCCAGGATATCAGACAAAGCACTCTCCCCTCCAGAGGATCAATCCCATTGGTCCAGAGGCTTGCCAGTGGATGCTATGGTGGTGGTGGCTGCCATGAAAAAGGACCTTGGAGAAGAGAGTCCTGCTGTTCATCCACCCAACAGGGAGTCCCAGGCAGTGGACAGGTTAGGGAAGTGAGTCTTTGCATCAGTGACCTTTGCAGTTAGGTCTCTGATCTTTATGGCACACTTTACGAGGCTCCAGAGAGATCTTATCTCCGAACTCTCCAGAACCCTCGCAGGTCAAGTATCAGATGGAGCACAAGATAAGGTTGCTTCCCAACTTGCCACCCTAGAATCCATTTCTAATTCATCCATGAGGTTGCTGTCACATGCAGCTTAGCTTGAGAGTTTTTGGTGTGCACAAGCTTGGTATAAGGCCGACTCGGTTCAGAGGGCTCGGAACCGAACCCATCAGTGATGGCTGGAAGAAGATCAACAACTCAGATGGAATGTTATGGTAAGACATAACTTCTTTTTAATACCAAGACTATATAGTCCCCATTCTGAAGGAGATACGGGCCTCCTCAAAATTGATTACATGTATCGATCTGTGACAGTGGACTGCATACATATCTGCTGACCTCACAAGACCCAAACATAGTGAATTTTTTTAAACATGAGGAGAACAAGTCTAAGATGACTTCTCTGCTTAGTTTAGCAAAAGCATATCGGTGTCAAGCAGGAATGGAAATCAAATCAAACCAGAAGCAGATAAAAAAACAGATAGCAACTGAATGTGCCAAAAAACAAAAGAAAGAAAATAAGGTGAAAGATCAGTTGAGAAGGTAAGAGATGTGGAAAATGCATAAATATAATTGCAAGTATAGGAAACTCTTGGAACAACCTCATGTTAATCAGGATCAAATGCAGGAATGGTTAAGGAGAGGTGAATTTAAAACAAAAGATGAAAGGTTAATATTGGTAGCTCAAGACAGTAGACTATGTACATGTTGGTTTACAATTTTAATTAGTCTATGTCATAGTTCTGTATGTGTTTTCATTGGTTGAACCATATTTTAAATACCAATGTTTTAACTGTTTTTATGAGTCTGAAGAAGCGATCAGCTGACTTAGATCGCAAAAGCACCTACTCTTGTTTAATAAAGTGGTGTGAAACTGCAAGTGAACCGTTTCCTACCTTGACTACTACATCTCAGTTACAACTTTCGGTTTTATAAAGGGCACTACTGTGAAGCTGCAAGTGATTTATTTCCTGACGTGGATTATTCCATTTTTATCTTCAGCTGTGGTCTAACCATTAGTCTTTTCATTTTTTTTGGTTTACAAAGTATATTGAATATGTGGGAGAAAGAGACAAATGCAGGTTTTGTAAAACAGAATTGGGAACAGTTGCACATCTTGTTGTTGGTTATGATATATTAATGGCAGAAGGACTGTATACTGAAAGGCATAATAATGTGGCAAGACTGTTGCATTGGGGATTGTGCAAACATTTTAATACTGAAGTAGCTGAAAAACACTGGAAACATGACCCACAAAGCATCATAGAAAATGATGAAGTTTATATCACATGGGATCATCTACTACCAACAGTTCAAAAAATAGATGCGAGAAAACCCAGATATAGTAGTCCATGAAAAAAAGACAAAAGTGGCATTGATTATTGAAATTGCTGCACCCAGTGACTACAGTGTCTTACATACAGAGAGACACAATGTCATAAAATACCAGGATTTGCAGGCAGAAATGAGGCAATGTGGAAGAAATATGCCCAGGCAGTTCAGGTAGTAGTAGTAGTAGTAGTAGTAGTAGTAGTAGTAGTAGTGGTAGTAGTGGTAGTAGTAGTAGTAGTGGTAGTGGTAGTAGTGGTAGTAGTGGTAGTAGTGGTAGTAGTAGTAGTAGTGGTAGTAGTAGTAGTAGTGGTAGTAGTAGTAGTAGTAGTAGTAGTGGTAGTAGTGGTAGTAGTGGTAGTAGTAGTGGTAGTAGTGGTAGTAGTGGTAGTAGTAGTAGTAGTAGTAGTAGTGGTAGTAGTGGTAGTAGTAGTAGTAGTGGTAGTAGTAGTAGTAGTAGTAGTAGTAGTAGGAGCAATGGGAATTTACAATCGTACATAGATAAGTTACTGATACATGTTAACTCCATACGAATTGCAGAAGGAGTCATTACTGGGCACATTGCGGTTGCTGCAAAAAGCACTTCTGGCTAACATCAAACATTGAAACAATACTAATTTCATGAACTTTAATTATACCTTGACTTATGAATGGGGTCCATTCCCATCATGGTATTAGAAACCCAAAAGACTTGGAGAAATTAAAAAAAGTGATAAGCCAGAAGATATATCAAACCTACTGGCCAACACATTCAGCTCCAACTTTACCTCTGTCTTTCCCTCTCAACCGCTTTTGTATTATTTATGCCCTGTATTATTTTAGAGAGAAACCTATGTGGCCACTCCAGCTGTAGTGGCACTGTGATCTCCTTAGCTCTGGATGCCATGCTCTTACTTATAAGATGTACCACATAGAAGTATTTTCTCACTACCATGGACACGTGTTGATCAAAGTTCAGGTTACTGTTAACCTGAATTCTTAACTCCCTTACTACTTGGTCTACTCTTAGGGGGTGTTATCAATATTATAATTTGCAGTGGTGGTAGTCTCCCCAAAGGGTATAATTATGCATTTTTTGCACTGAAGTTTAGGTCGTGGTCCTGGCACCAGTTTTGGGCTGTGTCAGACCTTTCTGGAAGATATCTGCATCTTTGGGGGATTCATCCAACATGCAGTCATCAGCAAATTTGATCAGCCAATGGCTATCTACTTTTGCCTTGACTTCAGAGAAGTGTATTCCAAGTAGGAGAGGCCCCTGTACTGAGCCCTGTGGGATACATGTAGTAACAGGCCTCTTGGTGGAGGTGGATCCCTTACTCTAACTTTATGTATCCTATCTGTGAGCCATTTTGTTATCCCTTGGGTGACATAAGGATTTATGCTGCGACTCAATATAGATTCTAGTGGCCCTGACAAGTCATGTTTTGAGCTATTTAAAATGTATCATGAGATATTATCCAGATCCATTGATGCAGTGTTTTTGTTCTGCAGAGTGCAGTGAGGACCTGTTCTTTAGTGATAGTTGGGGCAGAAATGGTAGATGTTTTTTCTGGGGGGGTGGAACTGGGGAGGATGGGGAGTGAAATTGGAACTAAATTTATCGGCCAGTGAATTTGCTATATCCCTTGGTTCAGTTACTATTAGTTCAGCACTGTTTGATGCTCCCTTTAAGGTTGAATACATAACTGAAAAATGCATTATGGCTATCCTTAGACAGGGAGGCTACTTTTGTCTCAAAGTTGGCTTTGTTGGACGTGATTAGTCATCTGAGTTGCTTGTTGAGACTGATGAGAGTTTTTCTTTTCGTCATTTGGACATAGCTCTCCCTATTTTCAGACAGGATTTTCTTTCTTTTTATTAATACTGTGGGCCCATCAAGGGGGCTTGTTTTTAGAGTCTGTACTAAGTTTGGTACTGCTGTCTCTGTACAGTTATTTACATGCCTGTAGAGGGTTTCTGTAAACTCTTCCTCATAGGCCACTTTGTTCTCTGAGTTTTGGGGGCTTGGAATTTAGCTAATCCTTCACTTAATTATCAGATAGTTAGCTTAAGAAAAGCTATTAAAGTTTCTGGAGTTTTCTGTGAGTTCAGCCTTTATATTTGTTTCGGGGATTACAGCTTTGTGATCTGATCTGACCAGGGAGGATATTACACAAGAGGAATGCAGCATTCCCTCGTATTTGTGAGTACCAGATCCAGGATATTTGCACACTTAGTAAGAGTGAAGACTAGCTGTTCCAGGGTATTTGCATTGACAAAATGCAGGAATCTTTCAGCCTGCATGTTACAGATTGTGTATGCATTCCAGTATATGGTGGGACAGTTGAAATCACCCATGAATATAGTGTCTCTAGTATATTCAAGTACGTGGTATGGTTATCCTGGGTCATAGACAAGGACCTAAAGCTAGCAAGAATATGGTGTTGAACTTTACCTAAGGCTAGTTGGACATGGAGTCGCTCAAGTATGTCATACTGTTTGAACAATCTTGAGGTATGCTTACTTTTAATGTACATTGTTGCACCTCCACCTCTTGTCCCTACTTGTGTCGTAGCTGGTCTAAATGTGTGGAAGTCATTATAGCTTTGTACTGCTGTGGTGTCCTCATTGGCTTTAAATCATGTCTCAGTAACTGCACAGATGTCAATAGTCTTCAGGGTGAGGCATGCTTCGAATGAGTGGAGTTTCTTGAAACTCCTAGCATTGAGAAGTAACACCTTTAATTTATATTTCATTGAATTCACTGTGGTGGAAGGTTTATCAGACTGTGATTGCCTAAAAAAAGGCTCTGTAGGTGTGGATAAGGTTTTCCCAATTTCCAAAAGCTTAATAGGGGACAGGTTCAGACCAAACACTGGCAAAGTACTGTGGTCTGTCGATCATGTCCTTCCAAGCTGACAAATATTGACCGCATTAGAATGACACCAGTAATTGAGATAATTGCTAAAGTTAATCATCTTCTGTTTATATTGTGGTATAAACAGAAGGTGATTATATGATGAATACTGCACAATTCTAGGCTCATACATGCTGGGATGCATAATCCGAAAACTCTATCATATCTCTCCTCATATATTCCAGGGAGGTATGCCTCAGGTAATTAACACCCACATGGGTTATGAGAGAGTCATACTGGCACTTGTGGTTCAATGTCCTGAGAGCATGTGTGATCCAACAGATTTTTGCCCCAATAAGCAACTGACTGTAACTGTCTGCTTGCTCAGTCTTATTAGGGGAACAGAGTGTATAATGACCAATATACTGGATTGAGTGGCAGTTTGCCTTGAGGACTTAGAGGTTGGGGGCATTGCAATATGTGATTGTGTCAATCCTAAGGAATGTTGTCTTTTTAGAGTGCTTGAAAAATTATTGAGGACAGCATCTGGGAGGCTTTGAGGTTTGGATGGATTGTATTTAAGAGCCTCAGCATATGTGAGTTTATCCGTCTGATCCATCGCAGATGTGGTGTGTGTTACTAGCAACCTGTTTAGAGATATCAGTGTCTGTATATATACCCTCTGGTTGAAATATGCACTATCTGTTCCAGGTTGCTTGCATTAATGAAGTCCAGGAAGCATCTTGCCTGTGAGTTTGAGGCAGTATAGTTAAAGTCACCCATGAGTAGGGTGTTTGGTTAGATGGTGAACACCTTTAGTAGGTTTAGGTAAGAGTCATGAGACTCTATGGGCATATATGGTGAACTGTAGCTAGCCATGATATGGTGAGGGACCTTATTTATGGTGACTCACATGTTTGATGAGCTCCATGGTATCATACTTTTTAACCAACCTGGAGGTATGCTTGTTGCTACCATAGTTTGAGACACCCCCACCTTTAGCCACAGTCTGTGTTGTTGTTCATCTAAATGTGTGGAAGGTACTGTAACTTTGCACTTCTGGAGTATTTTCTATGGCTTTAAAGCAAGTCTTGGTCATGGCACAAATGTCTACATTCTCCAGAGAGAGGAGGACTTGAAGGGGTGTCGAGTTTTTTAATTAGGCTCCCAGCATTAATAAGCAATACCTTAATTTTTATTCTAGACTTTTTCATTATGTTGATAGTACTGTCTTTTTGCCATTGTCTAAGGCTGTCATGGGTGGATAAAGTTTTACGCTAAAAATTTTAGCCAATATCTGAAAGCCTGTGGGTGACAGGTGCAGCCCACTCTTGGCAAAGAAAGATCCCCCTGGAGTGACACCAGAAACTAAACCAATTATTATTATTAAAATCAATAATTTTAGGTTCATACTGTGACATCATGAAGGTAGAATGCTGCTCAGTGCAAGAGTCATAACAATCTGTGACAGATATTCCAAGAGATCCATTATGTTTGTTTTCATATAGACCAGTGAGGTATGTCTCAGGTCATTTACAAGCAAATGGACTGTAATAGAATTATATTAGTAACAGGGGTTCAGTAACTTGATTGCATGTGTAATATTGCAAATCCTGTCTCCAGAAGACTCTTCTTGTCTAACCTGGTAGTAGGGCATCTGTGTGTTATGCAATTGAGTCCTCAGTGGCAACAGTATTAGGTAAAGTATATGCTTGCTTATGGGCTTTCCTCTTGGGGGATCATTGGCTGTAGGCTCATGTGAGCTGTTTGATGTTGCTTTTGCTGTGTACTTTAGTGATTGCTGAGGAACGGTGTTACCATTAGATGGTTTTGAAGGTCTTTCAGAGTCAGGAAGGCTGATTTTAAGCATATCAGCATAAGACAATTTGTGTGTGTGTGGTGAGCGATGTGTTTGAGGGATGTGTTGTGGGTATTCCTCATGACCTCATTTGTATACAAGACTTTTGCCTGCAAGGAAGTTTTATATTTACATCTCCTGCATACCACATCATTTTCTTTAATTATTAACTGGTTCTCTGAGAACATGAGACAATTGTTACATTGCCTTAGGAAGCCCCAAATCGGCAAAGCTGTCCACAGAGATATTTGTAAATTGCAAATCCATGTTGTGCGGTCCATTAATAAGGGTGTGCTTTTTAGGGTTATGGATTTGTTTTAACAAGGATCTCCTAGGATAGTTTCTGGGGTTAAGAGCAAGATGTTATATAGTATTAGGATATATGGTAGTGCTATTTTTTATGCTAACTAGTTTCTAGGGTCAAGGGGAAGATGTTATATAAAGCTAGTTCATAGTAGTTCTATTTTGATGAACAAGCTAGATGCTCTAAGATTATTTCTGCAAAATACCACACTGTTTGACAGGTTTCTGATCTAATCCTAACTTTATTGGGAAATTGTACTGCCTAGGCATTTGCTACTATACAGGGCACTCTAACATCTGTTGTCTTCTGAGTAAACCTGTCTGATTTATAGTAGAGAAAAAAAAGCTTGAAAAATGATTCCTATGCCATCAAGCCTATAAACAGCCACACTTTGAGGTTCTTGGAGTGTTTCCCAACTCACAGTGACCAGGTAAACACCTTTTGCCAGAAGATGGGTGGTCATGGAATTTATTATTGTAAAACTACAGCAAAAGAAGAGCTGAAGAGCAGATTAAACATTAAACAACTTACAAATAACTAAGCATTTGGCTAATTCACCCTTCTGCAAGGAAATTTGGAGGCACACAGAATTAGAAAAGCAAACAGAGAAATTACTATTTTTGCCAGAAAGTTAAAGAAATGCTTTAAAATGCTCAGAAACAGCAGTGATCATTAATTAAAGCAAATATCAATACAATAAATCAAGAAAATGTTCTTATCTTAGCTTGAATAGCTCTGTGTACAGATGAAACACTGAAAACATATTGTAATTTTTTGTAAGTGAATAAATAGCCTTGCAAACTTGCTTGATTTATCGTAGAAAAAAATTGTAAACTGACTGCTTTGCCCTCTAGCAACTAAACAACCACTCTTGGAGCTTCCTGCAGTCCTTCCTAACTCAAAGATATCAGGTAAACACCTTCTGTCACAAGATAGAATACTCCGAGAATTTCCTAATGTAAAAGCACAACAAAAAACAGCTCTCAAATGCAGATAAAATAACAACTACCAAACAACTAAGTCCCCAGCTAATTCTTCCTTCTGCAAAGAGATTTGGAGGCACACAGAACTGGGAATGCCAGCAAACAGAGAAATGGCTATTTATGCCACAGTATTAAAAAAAAACTGTTTAAAAGATTCTCAAAAACAATAGTGATCACCATATAAAGCACAAACAAGTGCATTAAACCAAGAAAATATTTTTATCTTAGCTTGGATGACTCTGGACCCATTTGAAATGCTGGAACAGTGTTGCAGACTTCTCTGTACGTGAGCAAAGACCATTACAAACTTACCTACTTTAATAACTTGTAAACTGACTCCTTTGCCCTCAATCCAATAAACAACCACACTTTTTAGCTTCCTGCAGTGCTTCCCAACTCAGAGAGCCCAAGTAAATACCTTCTGCCACAAGATGTCTGATCCTGGAATGTATTAATCTAAATGCAAAATAAAGGCATCTCTCAAGTGCAGATTAAACCACAAAGAACTACCAAAAAAATAAGTCCCTGGCTAATCTGTCCATCATTTGACAAATTACGCAATTGATAGTAAGTGCTGTTTCATCCATTTCACTTTGTCAACAGAGTGACACTTCAACAGAGGGAAGGAAATAGAAATATACATGTAGATGTGTGTTCATACACACACACACACACACACACACACACACACACACACACACACAAACACACACACACACACACACACACACACACACACACACACACACACACACACACACTCACACACACACACACACACACACACACACACACACACACACACACACACACACACACACACACACACACACAATCACATTGCCACTCCTTGTGTTTCTTTCATTTATCAGCTCAAAGCTACTTGTATCTGCTGCAGCCTAACAGGTGCTGTAGCATATGATGAATTATATGATTCCCTCTATGAGTAATCTAAAGTAATGCAGTGTATAGTAGAATATGTATAATGGGAATAGAGCAAATGATTTTTCTCCAAGGAGTATTAAACAGTATTCTTTCATTGCAAATATATTTACAAAGCTAAAATAAATTAATAACTTGTATTGTGATTATATAACATTATTAATATATACTAACCTTAAGAACAGTATCAACATACTATTTTCTTTGTTGCTTTTAATGTTGTTATAACTACATGCATTATTTTGTGTAGGGAATGCCATTAATTCCATTAAAATACAACACGATTGCAAGTCAGATTATTATCATCATTATCATTATCATTATTATTATTATTCATGCAAGTTTTAGTTTGCTCAGTAAAATAATACATTTATGCATTATGAAAGATGTCATGTATTGGCTGGGGTATATTGCTGAACATACTATAAAAGAGTGACTGTGTTATTTTAGTACATATGTAATAAGGCTTAAAAAGGAATTATAATGTTCAAATACTGCATGCTGCATGGTATGTTAAAATGATAATAACTGAGCTGTTAAGTAGCTTGGTAGAAAAAATGTATTCAGTAGCTCATGGATTCTTTTGAGCTTGTGGATTTCAGAAAGGCCAGTATTTATCTATATAAAGAACAATGGCTGCCTATTATTTCAGTTAAAAAAATATGTCTGCTGTATTTCTCCTCAAATATAGGAAATATCTGTATGAGCTCTCAAAGTTTGTCATCACTTGATGCCTTCTTACTTTTAGCAAATAAAGCTGTTATAATAAAGTGAAAAGATCAGCCCCTTCCTCTGAGGCTGAATGGAAGTAATAGATGATGAAGATGTGAACTGGAAATGTTAAATAAGGAAAATCAGATTGGGGAAAATAGGAAACAAATGGCAATCGTGAATATTACCATTTGATTTGATAGTACTGTGACAGTAAAAACTGGTTCTGAACTATATGCACCCAACTAGATTACTGCTAATTAACAATTATGTTCAGTACTGGCTAACAATATTTGGAAGATCAATGTAAAAAAAGATGCTGATGTTTAATAAACTTGAATTGACTAAAAGGGCAGATACTGCACCATTAAAGAATGGCTTTCTTCCTAAAGACCCACACTTCATATACAAAACAGCTGCTTTGTTTGCTTTTACCAAGACTTCAGCATACTCCAAAATGTGATCCTCCTCTGATAAAGAGGACTTTTGCAGCACAAGTCTTTACATTTAGAAAAAGGGTGGAATAGAAACAAACATGACTAAATGATTAATATTATAAAAATGACATACAGCAGCAGGAAGTAAACACAGAGAAATTATTATTGACTACTGTACTTGTTTAAGTATTCTGAACTGGCATTCAAAGATCAGCACAGTAGTCTGATTTCCTGTGCAATTTCTTTATTTATGCACTTCACCTAAAGCCCAATATTTATATTGTTAAGGTGTTGACGTAGGTGATATACTGAGTACAGCGGTAGTTGCTTTGACTAATGCTTCAGAGTTCTGTGTTTCATGATAATCTTAACTCAATAATAGAAGTTCATCCTCCATGGCAATCATGAACTCATAAAGAACTATTTTTCAAAAGTATGTTAAATTCTATATCTTAGAGCTGCCTCCTTTACCATTTTTATGTCTATGTGTGAGTCCATAAAGTTAGCATATTTATGAATTTCATTGAATAAAGATAATAAATACAGCTTTGTTTTTTCCTAAAGGCAAAATCCTGCTCATTATCCCACCATTTATAATTTCCAGTAAAGCACTAAAACTTTTAATTTTCTTCTGACATGTTTGAAAGGATCTTCTGTTGAACTGCTTCATTCTAGTTACAGCTGACAGGAGAAAAATGTATCGCCCGTTCGCTCTATCAGGATGGTGTTGTCCCTTCACACCTGTTCAAGGATCTTCTCTTATATAAAAATATCTGTGGTAAACATGAGCTTTCAAGTAGAGAAGGCATTTCAATTGTATGAAAGTTTCAGATAATCCCTTTATTATTCTTAATAGTTCAAATTTCTAATGCTCTGTGATAAGCATTTTTTCATTTTTATTTTTGTGTATACAAAAAATCTGAATTCTCCATAATATTAAAAATAATTCCATATTAGAGATTTAATTCAATAATCCTGTCATAATTATGACAAGTTACGAACAACACAATTGGTTTCATGAATGGGTCCTAACATTTAAGCTGATGACTTTGCATTTGATAACACCTTTTTAAATTCAATCTAGAAGACCTATAATTAGCCAGACCAAATTGGCCTTCTTTAAAAGAACTCTTAACAATTTGCTTTTTGCTTTTTTACATAAATATTTACATAAATGCTGAGGAGTTAATGAAACATCCTTATTCAGATGGCTCTCTGGTTAAAATGACAGCATAAATTACTGCACTTTGCTAATAGCTTGTGTACTTAACTCTTTGTACAAATCATAATTATTAAAATGACTGCTATATTAACAGAAGAGATGCAATCTAATATCCAGCCATCAACAACATACTTGTCATTATTTGGCAGCTTTATCTACAGGAAATAAAATCTCAAGAGTACATCAATGTAAAATTTGTTGAAATCTACGTATGGCATCTACTCAGATGTTTGTAAATGTTGGAAAATATGTCTGAGAATTAAAATGTAGTTTACAATCTTGAAGTAATAATTTCTGACCGTAAGAGTCAGACAAAATTATACAGTTTCTAAATAAGTGTATCAAACATGTGAAAGACAGAATCATTTGACAGGCTGATCAGATTTTGGCTAATATAGCACAGCACAGTAAATACCTGGATTGTCCATAAATAGAAATGCATTAGTGCTTTAATAAAAGGCAAGGTATTGTGTGTTTTCAACATCTGAAGCAAAGCCTAGAAGTAGACCCTTATGTCATCTATGTAGGCAACAAGGCATGGGGAAGTGTGCAGGTACAGATTTTAAAACACACCCGGAGGTGTTGTGAGGCATGGGTCTGATGGTTGAGTGCCTTACAGACCCTAGGCATTCAGTAATAGGTGTACAGTGTGCACCCCAAGTAGCTTATTGCATTTATCCCATTGGAATTTGTATTTTTGTGCAGTTTGCTTTTACATTTAGTAGTTTATGCATAACAATTATATGTTTTAAGTATATTTTAAATGTAAAAATTGCTCCTCCACCATTTTAATCAATTCATGTGCAGGGTTTTAACATTTTTAAATGTGTAAAATCTTGATCTGTGATTTTTCAGGGTGATCATTTGATTTAATGGACTTTTTGTGAAATTGCTGTGAGCTATTGCACACGCCACTTTATATGCAAGGGCTAACATTGCACTATACCTCAAATCAGTTCTGTCAGGTAAATGTATCCAGATGAGGAGACTTACATATCACAAGCCCAGTGTTTCATAAATATGTGTACTGCTTTCCAAGTACCACAGATCCAAAAATATTCAGAAGAATAATCATTTTGGTGACAATTCAAAGAACTGAAAGACGCATAAATTCAAGCAGCAATGCTCCCCCATCATTTTTAAGCTTATTTAGCTGGTGATATACTTGTTGCACCCTAAAAATAGTCACGGGGTAATCAGAACTGAAAACAATACGTAAGCAGTAATGCAGTACTGTATATGCCCCCTCCCCACACACACCACCATCATGTTTGGAGTTGGCTGTAGCTGGTAGCATGCTTTTGCATTTATTTAATTGGATTTTTTTTTGGTAATTTCTATTTTAACATGTAGTGTTTTAATTTTGTGTTCTTTTTTCATCTTTACCTCTTAATTCATTCATACCTATAGAGCTATCTGTGCTTCACTGCAAAAGGTGACTTTAGTGCCATTCAAAAGAACACAGTCTCTATATCATGTCTATAGCAATACTGAATGATTCTCACTTTGAATGTGAAAAATGTGTTTTTTGAAAATGTTAGAGATGCAGAAACATGGCCGCAGAGTACCGTGTCTCTGCATCTCTAGCATTACATAATAAAACAGTAAGGCTCCCACTGATATTCATGAAGAAAAAAGATAAAAATGCACAATGTAGTTTTCTGTTATACATTGGTGGTGTATCTGCTATAGAGTACAAAGCAGATGGTAACGTTAGTAAACAATCATCATATAGTGTGTGTGCTTCTTACAATTAATAAAAGAAAAAAATCTGTCTTACTTTTTGCATTAATAGAATTAATCTTACTGAATAAATTATTTATTTTTGTGAAGAAGCACTTGAGATAGACAAATGTGTGATGTCAGTGCTTTGCCAGTCAGTCGGATGTTGAGACATTTGTCCATCTCAGAAAACAAACTGTGTTTAAGTTAAACTCTCTCCATTTTCTAGCATTTATGGGAGCATTTGGTAAAATCCTGTTGGGGCTTTATTAAAAGAAAACAAAAACACCAAAGTCAAGTTAATCAGGGACTGTTTCACATATGATTTGGGTAAGGGATAAGAAAAATATACTAATGATTTGACATGATGAAGTCTGTGTGTGTGTGTGTGTGTGTGTGTGTGTGTGTGTGTGTGTGTGTGTGTGTGTGTGTGTCTGTGAGTGTGTGTCTGTGTGTGTGTGTGTGTGTGTGTGTGTGTGTGTGTATGTGTGTGTGTGTGTGTGTGTGAGTGTGTGTCTGTGTGCATGCATGTGCGTGCTCTTGTATGAATGTATATATGTGTCATACCTCTCAAAGTCCCCACCCTTCCAACAATACAACCTCTGTTTCTCTTAAACCCATCCCCACTGCTTACATCAGATCACTTTTCAGTAAACTGAAAACATGCACCCCTTATGCTGATAACTTACCTCCTTTCTATCTTAAACTAGCAGACTAAAACAACAAGTGAGAAGGTCACACAGGAAAAAACAATCAGTAAAAACTATTTCTTTTTAAGCTGGACATCAGCTGGTATAACAGCCCTGTGTTTCTTATGCTTAGTCAAACACTCTGCTTGTGCTGTGCTGATGAGGTCATAACAAGGCTGAAATATGAATATCCACAGATAGTGGGGTTTGGCTTTATTGGCCTGAAATTGTCCATTAAAACAGCTTAAAAAGAAATAAGTCATGGGCATTCAGAATCACCATATAGCTGAAACACCATATATCCATATGGATTATTTACATCTATCCCGTGTGCCTCTGATACAAGAGGTTTGAGACATCACTCAGTGAAAGTTCTAGCTTGTCTGGAGTTTTCATTTAGTTTTTACTGATCTTAAACTAGCAGCAAAAACTATTGTATATCCCATCTCCATACTTATCAATAGAGCAATACAAGAAAACATAGTACCAGATTTATGGAAGAAATTTTATGCTATTCCTCTTCATAAAGGAGGAAACTCACTGACCCCTCTAATTTCAGGCCCATTGCTACTCTTTCTCCCCTTTCACAGGTTCTTGAAAATGCAATCACAAACAGCTCCTTGCTAATCTACTTCAAGAAAATCTCCTCACCCCTACTCAACATGGCTTTTGCCCTAACCACAGTACACCCACAGCACTAATATTTTTTACACACACTATCTCTGCATCACATGACAACAATAAGTTATTCTCATGTTTATTCCTTGACCTCTCAAAAGCCTTTGATATTGTCTCCCACAACCTAATTCTGTCCAAACTATCTAGCCTTAATCTTTCCAACTCATATCTCTGCTGATTCTCTAACTACCTCTCAAACAGACTTCAAGCTGTGAAATGGCACTCTGATTCCTCCTCTTTCCTCCCTGTTCAAACTGGGTTTCCCCAAGACTCTGTCCTTGGACCTCTACTTTTTAACATTGTCACGAACAACTTCTATCAGTCCTGGCCTCATTCCTCCTTAATACAATATGCTGATGGCTCTGCAGTAATATCCACCTCTGACAATCTACCCCACTTATTCACCCTTACCCAAGAATCTCTCTACTCAGTTGAAAAATGGTTAACATCTAACCAATTCCTACTTAATCCTAATAAAACTAAACTCCTTCTCTTCCTACCTAAATCTCTCCAATATACAGTATGAAATCTACCTTCACTGTCTCCTCTATAAATAATACAACTGTCAAGGTTGAACCCCATACTAAACTGTTAAGGTTTATTATTGATGACCTACTTAAATTTGATCTTCCCATCCAAAACTGCATTAAAAAGACTCACCAAAAACTTGGCCTAATATATAGGAACAAAAAACTCCTGAAAAGTGAATTTAAACTCTTTCTAGCACAAGCCTATCTCTTGCCCACCCTACTATATGCTGTCCCTCTTCTCACTAATCTTCAATCAAATCTTTTGACTAAGCTAGAACTTACATATAATAAAATTGCTAGATTTGCTGCCAGCCTATCATATCATTCATACCACTGTCTCTCGCAAAATAAAATACACTGGCTTGAATTTCGAAATCAACTCCTACTGCCTCAACTACACCTCACCTAGTCCATTTTATACCAACCCCACTCCTGTCCTGCTGGTTCAACTCTCATCATGAACTATATTCCTAATTGTTTACTCCGCAGCTCAGATCAACACCTCCTGCAGATATACAAACTCAATAAAACCATTGGTAACTTCTTTATAATTACTCAGTTGCCAGTGTTTGGAGTAAACTGCCCCTATACATAAGATCAATTCCTAATACAAACTGTTTAAAAAAAAATTAATGGACTATCTACTAGACCCTTGGACTTATTATTCCACTGACCCAACTTAATCTACCTCTATCGCTACCCCCTTGTTTCAATTAACTCCTCCTTTTCATCTCTCCCCTTTACTTTCAACTAACCCTCCTTTCTTTCATCATCTACTTGTTTGACAGAATCGGCTTTACTACAGTCTTTACAGTACTGAAATGTTGTAACATTATTTTCTTGAACCATCTATGAGAAAGTCTACAGTGGCTACCTGTATGATGTATGTATATCTGCTTACTGTTATACTGTATCTTATTACTGTCACCTTGGCAATGTGTAGGGTGAAGTCTTTCATCTTTAATAATTTGTACTTTGACTATGTGCTAGATGAATGTAAGTCACCACCATTTTACTGTATGGATTATTGCTTAATTTATTTATTTATATATCTACTTTTTGGAGTTTTCTCCTAAGGTCTCCACTGAAAAGGGGCATATGTCCAGTCAGACTAACCTGGTCAACAAATGTAAAATAAATAAATAAATATAGTTCAGTGACTTTTTAAGATGGTGGCAGTTTGATAGATTTTGAAGCCTGTGAGATAGTAAGGGTGTATAACTGAATATGATTTCCAGATGGCCTGCATAAGTTTTTCCTGTGCATGGAACAGATACAATGCAGACATTGCTAAAATATAATCAGTTTCTTTTGTTATATATGTATGCATATATATATATATATATATATATATATATATATATATATATATAGATATATATATATATATATATATATATATATATATATATATATATATATATATATATATATATATAGATATATATATATATATATATATATATATATATATAGATACAAACCAAAGAGGAAAAAGGTCACACAGACAAACCAGTTCGTAAAAACTACAAGAAAAACATAGCCAAGCTAGAGTTTTCACTGTGTAATACCTTAAACCTCCTGTTAATGAGGCCCATGGGATATATGCAAATGACCCCTTAAAGACATCAAGTGTTTGAGCAATATGACTTATGAATGTCCTTTACTTTTTCTTTTTAAGTGTCTGTGGATACATTTAAGCAAATAAAGCCTAACCCCACTCACTCTGGACATGCATGTTTCAGCCTTCTTATGACATCATCAGCAAAGCATAAATGAAATGTTTGACTGTACTTTAGAAACACAGGATCTATAACCCAGCTGATGTCCATAACAATTAAGGTGTCTGGAAAAGAGTAAAAAGATCACACAGACAGACAGACAGACAGACCACTTAGGAAAAATACTAAAAGAAAAACCTAGCCAAGCTAGAGATTTCACTCTGTGATACCTTAAACTTGCAGTAATGGGAGGGAGGGGTCCTTGAGGGGTCATTCTCATATATCTCATGAACCTCTATTACAGGAGGTTTAATGTATCACACATTGAAAACTCTAGCTGATATATATACATATATATATATATATATATATATATATATATATGTGTGTGTGTGTGTGTGTGTATATATATATATATATTTATATATATATATATATATATATATATATATATATATATATATATATATATATATATATATATGTATATATAGAGAGAGAGGGAGAGAGGACAGATATGAAATCGGTATATGTGCAGATTCCAGTGCATCCACCAACAGACTTCCATTCACCATCTGTTTCTGTCAGTTGTACCTAGGAAAAATTAGCTTAGTGAACCTGAGAGACATGTGCCATTTCCAGGACCATGGACACAACATTATTGTTTGCCACTACTTAAATTCCATAGACACAACAGTGAGAGTATAAGCTGCTAATACTTCTTCATTTTCATATGCATGATGACACTCTGAAACAATTGGGAGTATCTATATGGCTTATAGTCCATTTATTCAGAAATACATCATGCTGATGTTTTTTTCTCTATTTTAAATGATGTAACACTGATACCATCTAATCCTCCACCATAAACACACAATGATAAAGGGATGCATTGGGGTAGAGGGGGATAAGGAAGGTTGTGCTGTTACATCAGCCTGATGCTTTTCATTTTTCTTGATGGTTCCTTTCTGCTTGGCTCCCTGGTTTAGTGATCAGTGATAAACATCTTCCCACTGGCATTTCTTGCATAGAGTTTTAAGAAATGCCATTAACAGTTGTAAACCTATGCTGACCTAGTTAGACGCAACACATCTTATTTGTGATATCGATAAGCATAATATGAATGACAAAACTGGGGATATACAAGGCAGTGCATTTCTTCATGCCCTCCCCAAGCCTGGATAAATGGGGAGGGTTACATCAGGAATGGCATCCAGTGTAAAACTTTTGCCAAATGACATATGCGGACAACGTCACAGATTTCCATAATGGATCGGTTGAAGCCCTGGTTAAAAAAGACCGCCACAAATACTGTTAGCCAACAGGGTATTGGTAGAAATGTTGCTACCCTTGGCCAAAGGAAAAGGAGAAGAAGAGGAGGAATGCATGCCTGAATGCAGGAAGAGAGGAGGAAGGTTAGGAGTGTGGTAGTGAAGGTACGAACATTGAATGTTGGCAGTATGACTGGTATAGGGAGAGAGCTAGCTGATATGATGGAGAGAGGGAAGGTTGATATATTGTGCATGCAAGAGACCAGATGGAAGTGGAATAAGGCCAGGTGTATCAGAGGCAGGTTCAAATTGTTCTATCATGGTGTGGATGGGAGGAGAAATGGGGTAGGGGTTATCCTGAAAAAAACAGCATGCCAAGAGTGTTTTGGAAGTGAAAAGAGTGTCAGATAGAGTGATGTTTATGAAGCTGGAAATTGATGGTGTGATGATGAATGCTGTTACTGCATATGCTCCGCAAGTTGTGCGTGCGACGGATGAGAAAGAAAAATTTTGGAGTGAGTTGGATGAAGTGCTGAGTGTACCCAAGGATGAGAGAGAGGTGCTTGGAGCAGATTTCAGTGGGTATGTTGGTGAAGGGAACAGGGGGGATGAGGAAGTGATGGGTATATATGGTGTTAAAGCGAGGAATGCAGAAGGACAGATGGTAGTGGATTTTGCAAAAAAGATGGACATGGGTGTGGTGAATACGTATTTTAAGAAGAGGGATGAGTATAAGATGATATATAAGAGTGGAGGAAGATGTATACAGGTGGATTATAGCCTTTACAGAAGGGCCAGTCTGAAGAAGATAGAAGACTATAAAGTGCTGACAAGTGAAAGTTTGGTTAGGCAACATAGGATGGTGGTCTGTTGGATGATGTTAGTGATCAAGAAGAGGAAGAGGAGTGTGAGGGCAGTGCCAAGGATCATATGGTGGAAGCTGAAAAAGGGTGATTGTGAAGTGAAGTTCAGAGAAGAGTTAAGACAGGCACTGGGTGGTAGTGAAGAGTTTCAGAATAGCTGAGTAACTACAGCAAAGCTGGTAAGGGCGACAGCTAGAAACGTGCTTGGTATAACATTTGGAAAGAGGAGGGAAGACAAGGAGATCTGGTGGTGGAACAAGGAAGTACAGGAGAGTATGTAGAGGAAGAAGTTGGGGAAGAAGTGGGATTGTCAGAGAGATGAAGAAAGTAGACAGGAGTATAAGGAGATGAGGTGTATGGCAAATACAGAGGTGGCAAAGGCTAAGGAAAAGGTATATAGAGAGTTGCATGACAGGTTGGACACTAATGAGGGAGAAAAGGTCCCATACTGCATAGCTAGACAGAGGGACTGAGCTGGGAAAGATGTGCAGCGAGTATTAGGGAAACGTACTTTCAAGCGAGGAGAATGTGTTGAGCAGATGGAAGGAGTACGTTGAGGGGTTGTTGAATGAGAATGAGAGAGAGAGAAGGTTGATTATGTGGGGATAGTGAATCAGGAAGTGCAACGGATTAGCAAGAGAGAAGTAAGGACAGCTATGAAGAGGATGAAGAATGGAAAGGTTGTTGGTCCAGGTGACATACCTGTGGAAGCAAGGAGGTGTTTAGGAGAGATGGCAGTGGAGTTTTTAACCAGATTGTTTAATGAAATCTTGGAAAGTGAGAGGATGCCTGAAGAGTGGAGAAGAAGTGTTTTGTTACCGATTTTTAAGAATAAGGGTGATGTGCAGAGTTGTACTAATTACAGAGGGATAAAATTGATCAGTCATGGTATGAAGTTATGGGAAAGAGTAGTGAAAGCTAAGTTAAAAAGGGAAGTGATGATTACTGAACAGCAGTATGGTTTCATGCTGGGAAAGAGCACTACATATGCGATGTTTGCTCTGAGAGTGTTTATGGAGAAGTATAGAGAAGGTTAGAAGGAGTTTATTTATTTTTATTTATTTATTTATTTTACATTTATTAATCGGGTAGTGTCTGACTGGGCCTTAGAGGAGCCCTTTGTCAGTGGAGACCCAGTGAGAAAAGCTCCACACATGATAGAATTGTTGCATTGTGTCTTTGTGGACTTAGAGAAAGCATGTGACAGAGTGCCTAGAGATGAGTTTTGGTACTGTGTGTTGGGAGTGGCAGAGAAGTATGTAAGAGTGGTACAGGATATGTATAAGGGTACTGTTACAGTGGTGAGGTCTGCAGTAGGAGTGACGGATGCATCTAAGGTGGAGGCGGGATTACAGCAAGAATCAGCTCTGAGACCCTTCTTATTTGCAATAGTGATGGACAGGTTGACAGATGAGATCAGACAGGTGTCCCTGTGACAATGATGTTTGCGGATGACATTGTGATCTGTGCTGAGAGTAGTTAACAGGTTGAGGAGACCCTGGAGAGATGGAGATATGCTCTAGAAAGGAGAGGAATGAAGGTCAGCAGGACTAAGACAGAATATATGTGTGTGAATGAGGGGGCAGATAGAGGAATGGTGGGGATGCAGGGAGTAGAGTTGGTGAAGGTAGATGAGTTTAAATACTTGGGATCAGCAGTTCAGAGTAATGGTAAGTGTGGAAGACAGGTAAAGAAGAGAGTACAGGCAAGGTGTAGTGGGTGGAGAAGAGTGTCAGGAGTGATTTGTGACAGACAGGTACCAGTAAGAGAGAAAGGGAAGGTCTACAAGAGTGAGACCAGCTATGTTATATAGGTTGGAGACAGTGGCATTGACAAAAAGGCTGGAGTCAGAGCTGGAGGTGGCAGAGTTAAAGATGTTAAGATTTATATTGGGTGTGATGAGTTTGGACAGGATTAGGAATCAATATATTAGAGGGTCAGCTCAGGTTGGATGGTTTGGAGACAAATCAAAACACTGCAACAGAAAAAAACAAAAAGGTACACGAATGCCTCACGGTCTGCTGAGCTCTTACCACCACTTTATTTCTCCTTAAAAGGTTGAAACAATCCTTAAAACTGGTCGCAGGTTCAATACAATGTTTTCAAACCATAAATTCAAGTGCTTTCATCCCACTAAGTCAGGGACTTCTTCAGAAACAATTAGACCAACCAGCTTACTTGTTTTTTAAAATCCCAGATAATCATGTGGTCCCACAGAAAAAAAACAGCCCCATTTAATCTTAATTTTACTTAAAGGGAAATAGGTCATTTCTAGTATTACCCTCCCTTTTGTTGCACATCCCACTGTGATAGACCCCCTACCATCTACTAACTAACTAATTTGTCTTTTTAACAGACAGGGTTGTGAATACATGGAGCTTTTAACTAAGCACAGCAGCAGGTTAATAGAACAGCTAATTATTCAGGCCAGTGAATTGGATAGTGAGATAATCAGTGATGGTGATTATGGGAGATATAAATGTAAACATACAATGATTTTCTCTCGTACTGATGCACAAATGGTACAAATGAAGAACTGGAAAGCAGCTAAAATTGAAAGCGGTATGTGTGAAGTTTATGGACTCTAAACTGAACCACTTATTAGATGATGAGAAACAAATTTGCAAGGACTCCTGGAATTCTTTTAGAAAGAATGGGAGATAGAATGTAATGAAAGCAATATTTTAATAACAGCAGATGTAAAAGATCTTTATACCGTGATAACCACACAAATTGGGGGAACATGGTTTTGTGATTTTCTCTTACGGAAAAGAATAGAGCAGTGTAGGATTAACATTTATGAACAGCTAATTAACATTATTTTAAAGAACAATTATACCTTTTTCGAAGGGTGTTACTACCTGCAAAAAAATGGGGTAGCTATGGATTCACTGGTGGGGTCCTTATTCGCTGATATAGTTATGGTGGAATGGGAAAGAAAACATATAATGGAAGGGCATTCTAAGGACTCTATTAGGTTTTATGGGAGATTCTTGAATGATTTGTTTATTATATGGAAAGATGGGAAAGATGAGATACCAATCTTTATTGAATATTTGAAAAAAACCACTGATTTTCTAAAATTTACATCACAAGTGGGAGAAAGGAGGATACCTTACCTGGAGGTTTTACTGGAGAAAGATATGGTCAACATGACCTATTTATCATGTATTTATAGGAAGACCACATACTAAAATTCCTTTTTACATTATACTGGTAACCACCCCATTACCCACAAATGAGCAGCAGTTAAAGGACAGTTTGTAAGGGTGGCTCAAATGGTTACTAAGGAAGAACACTTTTTGGAAGAGTGTGAATTGGTAAGGGAGATATTTAAAAGAAGAGGCTATCCATCAGAGCTAATGGGAAATTTATATAGTGAAACTAAAAGAGCCAGAGGACATTTTAAACCAATCCTAAACACAGTGGTGACACAGGAAGGGGAGATACTGAATGGTGAGAGACAAGACCAGAGTAACAGTAAAAATAGGTTTAATCATGCATTTATTACAACTTGTTCTATGGAGAGTCATCTTATAAGGATAATATTACAGAAAAATGTGTCCGTTATTATGGAGGAAGAAATCTGTAGGAATATACTGGAGGAAATGGCAAGTATAGTTTACCGTAAGGGGACAACTTTAAAACAGGCATTGGAAAAGCCTAAAACACTAAACCAAACTATTAAAATGATGAATAAATGTGGGCGGTGTGGTTATTGCAAGTATATCCAGGTGGCACAACAAGTGCAGATAAGAGGGACAAATATCAAAATGAAGGGAAGGTATGACTGTTTCAGTAAGGGGGTGGTATATGTAACTATATGCCAAGATTGCCCACCGTTTTACATTGGGAAAACTGAGCGCCCCCTGAAAGAAAGAATATACGAGCACTTGTATTACATCAGAAATGAGAAAACAACAAATGGTTTGTATAAACAGACACAAAGTTACCAGAACCACACATTAAATTTTTTTGTTGTTGGAGAAAATCAACCAATATGTCAGGGGAGGCCCTTGGAGTCTTAGATTAGAAAGAATGGAACTTCAGTGGCAACTAAACTTGAATGCTGGTAGTTGGCCTGGCTTAAACGAATACTGCTCAATAATGTGTGTTTTAAGGTTAAGAGCCTTGGAGAGCTGAAGAATGTGTAATTAAAGGAAGAAATAATAGCATTTGTCCCAACCTTTTATCTTACCTCTCTAGGTCTCAATATAACTAAAATTGTATGACTATTTCCTTTTACATTTTCATATCTTTTATATATATATATATATATATATATATATATATATATATATATATATATTTTTATGTATGTCTACACTTATTTATACCTCGTATAATATTTGTAAATAAATAATTGTTATAATGTGGTTTAAAAAAGTTTTTTTATAGCTAATACGAGGGGAAGAACAGCTATGGCAACTAAAGGGAGGGTAATACTAGAGCATCACATGATTATATAGGATTTTAAAAAACAAGTAAGCTATTTGGTCTAATAGTTCCTGAAGAAGTCCCTGACTTAGTGGAACAAAAGTGCTTGAATTTATGATTTTCAAACATTGTATTGAACCTGCGACCAGTTTTAAAGGATTGTTTCAACCTTTTAAGGAAAAAAAAATGGTGGTAAGAGCTCAGCGGACCTCAAGGCATTTGTGTACCTTTTTGGTTTGGGGACTAAGCCAGAGAGGTGAGATTGCATTGCTTTGGACATGTGTTGAGGAGGTATGCTGGATATACTGGGAAAAGGATGCTATAGATGGAGCTGCCAGGTAAAAGGAAAAGAGGAAGGCCTAAGATAAGGTTTATGGATGTGGTGACAGAGAACATGCAGGTGATTGGTGTGACAGAGCAAGATGCAGAGAACAGGAAGAAATGGAAACAGATGATCCGCTGTGGCGACCCCTAATGGGAACAGCTGAAAGAAGAAGAAGAAGAGAAAATAAATGGTACAGGATTTACAGATGGGGCATGGGAAGTTTCATAGGTTCATAGGTTGGTACTAGGCTATCAGCCCTAGGGCCTATACAAGCCTAGCCATAACAATTCCCTGGCTATTTCTTCCTACGCTATTTACTTGCCTGGACCCCTGTCTAGCAGGGCAACTGACTTGATCCCCAGGGTGAATTTCCTTTCTCCCATGCAATCGTCAAGGTTCCTTTTGAAGAGGACCAGAGAGGCACTCTGCTTGACATGTATAGGCAATCTATTCCAGAGTCTGGGGAGTCTCTGGGTCAGGAACCTATCCCTCCAGCATGTTTTGTTTATTGTGATGACAAGGTTTAGATCCCTGGAGCATGTGGCTCTGAGGCATTGGGATTTCTTTAAGTGTAGCATGTCCAACAGCTCTGGGTTTGACATGGCCTTGTATGTTAAGCAAAGATCGCCTCTGAGTAGACGAACAAGAAGTTAATATAATGTCCCTTTACATTGCTGAAATAGAAATCTGAGGCAAGGGAATACTTCACCTGGAATCATAGTGATATGTTTTATTACTCTCCTTAGATTCCAGTAACATTTTACTAAGATTATAGCTTACAGGAGGAGGTCTGGGGAGAAAAAAAAACATGAATTTGACCTTGCCCGTGTTTGTGACTTTCTGTCCTCGTATGAGCTATCTCTGCTTCTACATAAACGTAAATGTTTTCTTCAGTAATGTTTAGTGAAGCACACCTGCTTACTGCATTGCCCTCACTCCATTTCCAGAAATTTGTCAATGCTGTCCTGTCATGTTCAGCTTATATAAGTTGTTTTGCACTCAGAGAATCTCTCAGTTTCCAGAGCTGCAACATTTGAGCACCAATTGTGTCGAGTAGAAACACCAGAAAATATTGAGATTCACTAGAGAAACGTATTGCATGAGACAGACAAAGAACATTATATTAACTTCTTGACTAATAAGATAAAATGTGCTATACACTGGAATTTAAGCAACCAAACATATTTTATGGAACTGTTGAAAGATATTTTTTTTAATGAAAAAGAAGCAGCTGTATTTCCATTGATGTGTTACATTTCTGTCTATAAGTGATGTATATGAACAGTTAATCTTAAAAACAGTTGACTTATTTAGTATTGTAGCAGAGGCTCTATAGATTTAAGAACAAAGAGGTGCACATCTCCTCTGATATATCACTTGTGTGTGTTTTGGAAATATTAACATTTCCTGTTAGTGTTTGGCAATTAAAAAGAGGGGATTCATGCCCCTGTGATAATTCCATGGATTTTTTCCTTCATATCAGAGCAGGGATAATTGAATGCATTGACTGGCAACAAACTGGTTGTTGTGTAGTAGTCTGATGTACTAGAACTTTGACACTCCTACTTAGAGACGATGAAGACCCATGGAAGCACTGTCCATTTACATCATATGTCCAAAAGAGACCGTCAAATACTTTATAAAATCAGTATCATTTGATCCTTCATAATATATATATATATATATATATATATATATATATATATATGAAAATTTAATCTTAAAAATAGTTGTATCCTTCAATATTGAAGCAGTGGCTCTAGAACTTTATGAAAAAAAGATGTGCATGCATATCTTCTGCTAAATCACTTTATGTGTTTCAAAAACTTCAACTTGTTAAGTAAAAGTGCGTGTACGTGTATCTACTTCTCAGTGGTCTTCTGACTGATTAAAAGGATGAGCATCCAGGCAAATGAGCAAAGAAATATTCACTAACTGTGTTTGAATACCATAGGTTTCTAAACTGAATAAGAAATTGATATTTGCTGTATCACACATTTGGGAACAAAAATGTAAGTTTATCTATGATAAGTAAAAGGCACCTTTTGCAGCTCACCATTTACTGAAAATATGATTTCAGAAACAATGAGTCAAAAAAAAAACAATAAACAAAGAAATATATATATATTTTTTTGCATGGGGGCCTACATATCCACTCTACTGCACACCTAATGTTGGAGACAAGCCCCCCTTATTCTCCAGAATTAAAGATGCAAACTCCATGCCCATACCAAAGTGAAGAAAAGTGAAAAATGTACTGTCAGTCTGCAAAATACAATATACTGCAGTGAAATTCATTGTGGCACTAAAGACCTGTGACCGAGTTGTTGATGACTTGTAGGATAGCCCGCTATATATGCTGGCCATTATGGAATGTTTCTTAAACTAAGATGATTGATGTTTGGGTTCAATGAATGAAAAATATCTCCTTGTGTAATGTATGGGGGGGGGGTTAGGGGTTACAAGCGCAAACCCGATGCATGGGGCTTTGTCACCCGCACCCATTAATTAATATATCCTACTGTGACTTTGCACAAGATTGTGATCTGATGTGATTTATAGTTTTGAGAATATAGGACCTCAGTTTAAAGCATCTTATTGACCAACCACTTAGTGTTTCTTCAGTATGTAATTAGTGGCAACTAATCTCTGACAAGAAAACTAAATTCTGAGTATTGATACCAAAGGCTGAACAGGTTAAAGCTCATCTTTTCAGCTAATCATAGACAAACAAATCATCTCTGTTGTTCTCCTGAAGCAGAATTAGGTACGCTTATTTCCTTTTTTTATGCCGTGCACTTTATGTGTACAAAATAGTTGTGTCCAACTTCCTGATGATTTGCCTACATAAGCTGATGAGGTATTGAGTGATTCCTGTCAGACGGTTTTGTGGTCTGCCATTTTGTTCTTGATCTATCCCATTTCCAAATGTACAACAACTCATAAACATGCCATATATTTAATCTGTCAGTATTATTTGTGCTTTGGGGCAATCATTCATGGTCAGAGCAGATGCCAGACACATTTATCCCTCATGGCAACTCACCTCATTTCATTGACACAGATTATTAATGGAGATCCTGTATTATGAGAGTATCACAGTACTTTGTGCCCCACATCACCATTTGTCTTCAAAGAAAACTCCTTAAATGTTTTCTTTTAATATACTGTTGCTTTTGTTTGTCTGTCTGTTAGTCTGTCTAGCATTTCTTTGTTTGTTAACCATGTTAATTAGCAAAAGCCTTTTATCCATCATATGGACATCTGGTAAGCAAACATGATATCCATGCAAATCATACTCATGGGATGACAAAGTCAAATCTTTACAGTTTCATGAGGCAATCGAAAATTAATAATGTAAAAAGTAACAGCAAAAGTACCAGCAATTCAAGTTTGCAATGATTCACATTAATTAACACGAAAAAGTATTTCAGTACTTCAGATAAACTGATTATCAGCTGATCACTTAAGGAATTATCTATGTTGAAGAGAACATAGCACATTTAATCACCATTGGAATGTTTCACAGAAATAAAGAAAGATAAGAAAGACCTTCCCTTTTCTGATGTTAGGTAGAAGAAAAGCAAATGGTTAGACAATAGCAGGGTAAAGTCATTTTTATTTATGTTGGTAGGAGTAGAAAGAGGTAAGAAAGTGTAGAGTTTAGACAACAGATTAATCTCTGGTGCAGTGCTGTTAAACTGGATAACCATAATAGACATGCCAGGAGAAAACTGAAGCAGGGGAGCTGCCATTAGATGGCATGAATACATAATGCTCTCTCATATCTGTAAAATATCTGCATCTGAATGTTCTGGTCAGGTCGCTAAGTAATTTATTAATACTATGCAATAGTGCTAATGGAATTTATATTGTTATTCCAGGTCGCAAAGACCTATGGACTTCTGTGACCTCCATAAAAGATCACTTTCTTTCACTTTAGCTTTTTGTCTGTTAACCTAAGTGTAGCTAGCACTCTGTGTCTTTCTTTTTGTAAAATGACATACTTTTGTCCTGTAGAGTACTTGAACTACAGCCAAAATGAGAAGGAAACAGTCTATACCATTTTGAGTTTATAAAGGAGAACATTTGATGAGAAAGAGTTGTGTGAGGATCATTATTTTTTTACCTGGGACACACACTGGGCATGATTTGTTTCTCTTACTTGACATTATGGTTAACAAACAACAGTGACCACTTAAACTGATAAAATACATACATGCAGACTCCTTTATTTAAAACATCTTTATTAAACATCACATTTTTTAAAAGTGACATAGGGACATATACAATAATAGAAAACAAACCATAAGAATATTTCCTTTGTTATTTTCATGTAGTATATTTCTTAACAATTTTCAATAACTCCAGCATTACAAAAATTGCTCATTTCCTACCTTCCCTTAAAATTCACTCCTCCTCCTCGTGAACACTGTTCTGCATGCACCTTTGAGGTATGTTAATGTAATCTGAGTCGGTGAGATTATTGTAATAGAAGACACAGGATGTAATACAATTTGTAGCTGTTTGTGTTTAGCTAAAACTATCTAGACAGTGTGAAGCATCTGCACAATCTTCTTCCACACGGTGTTTCAACTTCAACATAGCTCTCAGCCGGAGATATAGTTATGGTGGGGTGAGGGGGTAGCTGCCCTGGTTTGAGGTGTTAGGGAACATGATCAGCACATGCCAATCTATTGGTATTGCAGTACAATAATTAATTTCTCTTCAGGCAATAATGAAGGTCAGTACAGAAGTGAATTCTGATACTGCGTTTGTGGTGCAGGAAGGAAGTGCTTCATATTTTGTAGTAAGAAAGACAGCTCAAGGAACAGACCTTTTCTGGGTAATGGCAGTGGGTATTGATGAGCCAGCTATGGCTCTGCTACCAACTGTCCTTGATTTTTCAGAATTGGCCTGATTTGTGCCTCATGTTTTGCACAAACCCTCATAAAATGTGACTGTCTTGTAAATCACTAATAATTACAGTCATTCAATAATGGCAAACATTTTAGTTTATTGATTATTATTTAGAAAATGCCAAACCTGCTGTTCTATAAACTTTATAAGTGAATTACAGTAATATTTAAAACTTGTCCCTGAGTTTGGTCCTTTGTCCATCATTATGTTTTGGCTTTGTCCTAACTTCTTGACTAAAGAAGTTTAATCAATACTGGTCGTAAATCAGGAATAAACTGGATTGATAGGCCTAAGGTGTGTAATTTGTAAGGTCTGTCAGCTGAAGATGTTTAATAGCAGCTGGAGGAATATAAACAAAGGCAATATGAATTTTTGTATGGTCCCTGCAGTGGACTTATAGCAGTCAGGAAGCTGAGGCTATATTCATTTGTACAGTCAATAATTTATACTAGGCTATCCTCCAAGACATCTGTAACAGTTAGTATGTAGAAAAAAAGCATAGAAAATCATAGATAATACAAGGCAACTCGGCCAGTGGCCACTTAAAATTTTCAGCACCTGATCTTAAATCTTATCTCCCTTTTCAAGGAGCAACAGACTAGTCATACCAGGGTATGACTGACCTGTTGCTCCTTGTATTTGTGGATATCCATCCAATTATCTAACTCCTGTTTGAAGGAAGGAAGTGTGTTGCATCATTTAGTTCGAAGTGGAAGTTTGCTTCAGGGAAGGGGTAAGCATAGAGTGACAAATCAGTCTCTCCTGTATATTTTGCTTATTTGCTGAACCAAGTTTAGATCCCTAAATCTAAATGGTAGTGGGAAGATTTTGGAAAGATTTGTGGAGAAATAATAGATCCTGGAATACTGGAGCCTTAATGGCCTGAAAGGCAAGGCACAAATCATGCCCAAGGCATCTATAGGACAGTGAATAAAGGGAACAGTCCTTTTGCTGTATAGTTTGGGAATTTTTTTCTTTTCTTTTTTTTTTTTAATTTATTTTATTTTATTTTTTTACACATATAGACTATCAGGATGGTTAACTTTTAAACTTCCCATTTTGTTCAAATCTGGTAGGGACAGCCAGATCAATGCATTTATCAAGATGTGCTTAACTGCTTGCTGTGTTTATCTTGGATAGAACAGTTAAACTTCAGTTTAGAGGTTTCATCATAGAATCATAAACAGCTGTATATCTGAAGTCTCTGAAGTTTTGTCATTTTTTATCTGTTTGGAAATTTTGAATGAAAAGCATACCAGGTTGTGATCAGATTTAACTGTACAGAGGAGTACTAAAGCAGTAGTTGATACCAATGGGATGTTGGTAAGGACCAGGTCAAGAATATTTTGCTCTCTAGTAGGTTCCTTGACAGCTGACCAGGGAGTTTTTTGATTGTGAAACTAAAATAATTTTTTGAGTGTGGTAAAGGTGGCAAACTTATTGACAGGAAGTTAAAGTTTCCTAAGAAAATGAAATTCCTGTTGATTTGAGGTTCATCTAGTGTATT
Source organism: Protopterus annectens (assembly GCF_019279795.1). Taxonomy (NCBI): domain Eukaryota; kingdom Metazoa; phylum Chordata; order Ceratodontiformes; family Protopteridae; genus Protopterus; species Protopterus annectens. The sequence goes on from NC_056733.1 coordinate 1,281,090,452, forward strand.
TACTTTACTGGGAGCACATAGCTGGTCCAGTAGTATACTATGGTCCTATTTGTTGTGATTTGGACCTCACTCAGTTGAGTTTTTGGGTGTCTATGGATCTGCCTAGTTAGTGGTGATGTGATATTTAACAAACATATATATTTCAGTGCATTTACAATCAGACTGAAAGGTAAGATAGGAGGCATGAAACTCTAGAATGGGGGGAGTTATTTTGTTCTTTTAAACCAAGTCTCTGTAATAACACCCATATGTTTGTGCTTCAAATGCAGCAGGCCCTCAAGATCAGGCAATTTGCTATTTACATTCCTGTGTTGAGCAGAACCACCTTGATGTTGTATGTACTTGATTTATTTCTTTTCTTAGGTTGGAAGATCAAATACCTGGACTCTGCCTTAAAAGGTACTATTGGAAAAGTAAAGGCTTTAGCATGTATGTGGAAAATGAGAGGTGCAGGCCATGTCTGGCAAAGAAAGAAGGACTGTCTATCATCTCCTCCCATGCTGACATATATTCAATCCTCTTAGAAGAATACAAAGTCTGCAACCAGTTGATGAAGCCAATCATCTTTTCCCTGTACTTTGGCATAATTTGAGGAGAATGAAGGATACAATACAAAATCAGGGTCTTTCCTGCATTCATGACATGGATGGAGAGCTCTGTCATGTCTTTCTGCATATCCGTCAGGATTTCACATGCTAGATTGCTCACCTTCACATAGACCACTACCATGTCGTAATCATATTTTTCCAGCTTAAGGTTCTTTAGTGCTGTTGATATGTTGGAGAGCTTGGCTCCTGAAAAACAGCTTATTGTCACCCTCGCTTTGCCCAGTCTTATAAGAGCTGAGTCACTGTACTGACAATGGAGTCACCAATCGTGAGTAGACTTTTGTTAGAAGGATATCCAGCAGCACTAGTTTTGCAGTGATTAATTTCATGCTATCTCCTCTTACCAGGCCTATCATATCTAAAGGCATGAAGTGGATATATAACTAAACAGTTTTATGTCCTCCCACCAAACCTATCATACCTAAAGGACCTTGAGATCACTATTTAACTGTAGCCTCCAAACAGGCTGTGTGCTTCATAAATGGAGAACAACAACTATCATCCCTCTGCACAGAGGCGGGCTATCTACAAACCCTGAAAACTACAGACCCAAAAGTCTCACTACTCTCATATGCAAGGTCATGGAAAGAATTATAATGGAAATGATCAATAATGACATACAAAACTTCCAGACACTGGACCCAATCCACTTTGGTTTTGTGAAGGGCAGATCATGCCTACTCAACCTTATAAACTTATTTGAGAAGGTCATTAAAGCAATGAATGAGGACAAAACAGTTCACACTACCTACCTTTACTTGGCTAAGGCATTTGACACAATCTTCACTTGGGCATTGTTGACAAACTCAAGAGTTTAGGTATAAACCCTTATGTTACCCAATGGATAGCCAGCTGGCTCAGAGACAGGACCCATGCAGTTAGAATTGGGGAGTCCACCTCTACAAAGAGGCCAGTCACAAGCAGAGTCCTTCAGGGATTGGTCCTGGAACTGTTCCTTTTTGACATCTACTTCTCTGAAGTCAAGGCCAATATCAAGGGCCTCTGGCTCATCAAATTTGCAAATAATTGCAGTTTCAGATCTGTCACAGAACTCCCACTGACAATAGTGTTCTCCAAGAAGGGCTGCCACAAACAGATAATTGGTGTCACACCCATGGACTGAAACTAAATGCAAAGAAATACATAATAGCATCCTTTGGCATGTCAGCTACCTCCAGTATCATGATAACAACACACCTGAAAGAATCAACCTAGTAGTAAGGGACTTGGGGACACATATAAAGAGTAATCTAGTCTTTTACCATCACGTGTCTGTGGTACTAAAAAAATAATTCTGTGCTGTGCAACTTATAAACAAAGTATGGCATCTAGGCCCAAAGAGGTTATTGATCCACTGTATTTGGCATTCATCAGACCTATCCTGGAGTATAATGCCCCCCTTTAGTATGCACCTAGAAAGGCAACACATTCAACAATTGGAATACCAAGAGTGGTCCCACACTAAAGGAATACAGGGCTTAAATAACATGTTCTATGCAGACTGCCTGAAAGCCCTATCCCTGTATTTTGTCTCCTACAAGCTACTGAGGGGAGATCTCTGTTTTAATCAAAGGGAACATTGGACACTAGTCTGATGTATATTCTGTATCTCTGCAAAACAACCCCAAAATTACCCATTGCCTATGATATAAATAGGAACTGCTGGAGAAGGAGGTGTGTATCCCTGAGACTACACCTTCTCTGGAACTGGCTCCCCATCCACATGAAGCAAACTTCCTCCCTAACCCAATTCAAGTATAACTTTAGTGCTTGGCTGGGGAACAGGAAAATCATCTCTGGTTAGGCACCTATGTCACTAATGGACACAGGCAGTCTGTAAATGTTTCATCTCCCGGGCCCCTGCTTGCAAATATTTTATTTCCCAAGCCTCTGCTTACACTTACCAAGGGTGTCAGAACTTGTCAGAGATTTGGGATGCATAGCTAGGCTTAAAAAGGTCCCATTTGTCATTAGCTTAGTACACTATATGAATCTATGAAACTAAAGGCATGAAAATGTTAAATAAATGACAGATTTAATTAGGTTTCTAATCTACCTAAAATCCTAAAATCCAGGTGTTGTTATGGTATTGCAATATTTAGATTGGATAGTTCTGTTGTTATTTCCTGTACGCCCATATGTTATCTCTTTAGACTATAGTTACATACTATGGTGAAGAACCTAGTGGGTGTGGAGGCTGAAAAGATAATCCTGGATTACATTGCTTAACTACTGACACTCAAACTATGCTTATATTAAGTAATATCTGATGCTGCAACCACCTGAAATGTCTTTTGCAAAGTAAATAAGTGCATAGATACAACCTGTCTCTTGTCTGTGGCCATCCTATTGCCATTTAGTGGCTTGGATAAGATGATAGGATGTACTTATTACTAGCAGAGAGTGGTAACACCTTGCATTGTATGAAGGGGCTCTGTCTCTAGTCTTGCCCTGTGACCGACAGCTGAGTCACTCAACCTGTGATCAGCAAAGAGAAGGAATGCAAGTAAGGCAAGATAACATAATATAGTTATAATATTCAAGGGTATCATAAAGCAGCAATAATTAAATTCCATGGGTGCAGTAAAGATGTGAATACTTTAACCTAGTTCTGGATAGGTATCAGTAGCAAGCAGGAATCATTCAGGGTAAGGATTGGCTCTAAGGGCTGGGTCATTTGGTCTTAGGGTATGAAGCTGAGCTGTGTATGTGCTGCAGCTAGAAGAGAGGTCACCCCTCACAGTACCCCACCCCTTGTGGGAGAGCTGGTTGGACAGTGGCAGCAACTCTGGACGTGCACTGGGCCCTTTCTGTGGATCATCCTGGCTGTGGCAGGCACCTGTCCTGACCAGCTTCCTGCATGATTGGGCAGCTAGCAGCTAACTTAGAAATGGTACAGACTACAGGAATCTAACTGTTTAACTAAACAAAGCATCATTAAGACCTCGGACAGGTGTTGGTGCAATGTGATTTCTGCCCAGTGCTCTGAATGTCAAAGTGAAGAAATTCAGTGAAGTGGGGGTAAATGACGGGAGTAACAATGCTCTCTTAAGGTAGCCAAATGTCTCATCATCTAATTAGTGACGTGCATGAATCAATAAATGAGACTCCCACTGTCCCTACCTACTGTCTAGTGAAACCACAGCTAAGGAAGTAGGCTTGGAAGAATCAGCAGAGAAAGAAGACCCTGTTGAGCTTGACTCTAGTCTGGTACTATGAAGAGACATGAGATGGGTAGAATAAATGGGAGGCCTTGGCCTGCAGTAAAATACCAATACTCTTATCGCTTTTTCACTTAACCATTGAGGCGAGGGAGAAGGTTGTTTCAAATATGCAGGGAATTGTGATTCTGAAACATGTTAGCCACAATGCAGAAATACCTTATTATAAGCCAATTTGCATGTCTTTGAATGACCCTTAACTTCCTTGAGTGCCAATCTGCAATTTTGCTGTGGTAGTCAACATTACATGTCCAGACATCACACTGGAACAGGCACCTCTCCATTTAGTCTCCAACACACTTGCATACATTCAGACATAAATACACGCACACATGCACACACACACACACACACACACACACACACACACACACACACACACACACACACACACACACACACACACACACACACACATCCATATACATGTCCCCGAGTTGACACAGATTCCTCAATGTCTCCTTTTGTTTTTGTCCCTGTTCTCACACATCATTAATTCTTACAGTCAGTTAATAATGTCAGATATTAGAGTCTCAGACTTCTTATTGTTCATAAAGTACATCACGAAGCTGGATCTGTTCCGGTACTAACTTTTTAAATGAGTCCCTGTAATCATTGAAATTTTCTCCACGGAGTTCTGTAATGTTTCTCTCAGATTTATACCAAAGCATCCCACCACATGAGCACACCCACCCTTATCCCTCTCAATTGTCCCTGATGTTACAGGACACTCATGTTGCCTCTTGTAGGTACCCTCTCCTTTGTACTTCACAAACTGTCGCAGTCATTGAATAATGCCAAACATTACAGTTTCATACTTTTTATTTAAAGAAAAGAACAGTGTCATTATGAATGATCAGCTAGCTTGGTGGATTATTGCTGCTGCTCTTTGTGTTAAGGGCAAAGGGTTAAAACCTTTTGTCCCTCTACATTTGTGTTACATTGTATATTTTTGTAATGAAAGACTTTGGCAATGCCTTAAAGCATTGGTGGCAGTCCAGAGGACTAATATGTACAAGGTTTAAATTCCTCGAAACTTCAGTTATCCAAAAGCATGGACTGCTGAAATCCTTTACTATGAAAGGGACCACTTGGCCACCATGAGAAAAAATCTACATGAACCAAAACTAAACCCACCCATGTGGGGGGCTTCACCTCCCACACCCCCCTACTTTAATATTCCAACTTTGAGATTGCACTACAATGAAGAAAGGGCAAAGTTCACCATGGTGGCCAAGTGGTTCCTTTCACAGGGAAAGGATTTTGGCAGTCCATGCTTTCAGATTACTGAAGTTTCGAAGAACTGGGATCGGGTAAGTGAGCTTCGGTTAAATGTAATTTCGATGGATCGAAGAAGACTTGTAAATATGTATATATATATATATATATATATATATATATATATATATATATGGTTTACTATTAGATTTTCTAAGCAAACTCCGTTGACTGTACTGTTGTCGAACCCAGAAGTTCGAAAACGGTACTATCAAAGACCAAAAGCCAACCTAGGAACGGTTTTAACATGGGTCAAGATAGGTGTTCAGTGTTATTGCTGAACTACAAACCTCTCCCCTATCTCGACCTATGTTAAAACCAGTTCCTAGGTTGGCTTTTGGTCTTCGATATTACCGTTTTCAAATTTCCGTGTTCGACAACAGTACAGTCGATGGAGTTCGCTTTGAATATCTAATAGTAAAATGCATATATATATAGTTCATAGTTCATATAGTATATATATATATAGCTGCGTATAATATACACATATCAGCAAATGAAAGAAAATATTGGGAAAAGAGCAACAAACTAATCTGTTTATTTTTGTTTGCAACCCCCACATCTGCTGCTACTTTAATATACCAACTTTGAGATTACACAACAGTGGAGGTCCAATAAACAGAATGAAACATAGTGTCATGGAACACCCTCCTGAACTTATTTAACTTGAACTTAGCTACAGGTTATGTCTCAGACGTATGAGTAATGGCTGCTGTGATGCATTTTGTAGGATGGGGACCCACTGCAGACCCCAAGAACAATAGATACTCTGCATCCTAACTAGTCTTATTTGCAAAGCCATGGAGCACATCATATCTGACTTCATTAACTATGACATTAAACACCTTGTTTAGCTAGGCCATGCACAATTTGGATTTATTAAATGGAGGTCATATTTACATAATTGTGTTAACTTCTTTGAGAAGTTCATGGAAGCAGTGAATAATGATCATTTGGTCTGCACAGTTTGTCTGTATCTGTCAAAGGCATTCAATACCATCCCCCCCCTGCTGGATTTGTAAATAAACTAAGAAACCTAAATATACACCTTATGTGGTTAGATGGGTGGCTAACTGGTTGGAAGATGGAACCCTTATACACAAGGTGGCAGGCAGCACCTCATAAAGGAACAAGGTAACTCAAAGCACACCTGAGGGCTCAGTGTTGGATCTCCTACTTTTTGACATATACTTCTCAGACTTCAAAATCTCAATCTCAGTCTCAACCCTAAAGCAAACAAAGTCTCCCAGTGACTGTAAGCTGTTTATCATTGTCTAGTTCCCTTCCCCCCAGACAAGGAATCCCTACAAGAAGATCTAATTATTACAAACAAATGATGAACTGAAAGTGGGGCTTAAAATTAAATGCAAAAAAGTGTAGAATTGTTGCTTTTGATAAACATTTTTCATGGCAGCTTAGCCAGTGTGCCACTTCAAACTGATAGATTTACCACGGATTTTGGGAACATGATTTGTAACTTTCTTCTCCTCTGACCACAGTGTAACCTCAGCAGTTAGAAAATCCTTCCATCTAGTCCAACTGATTTCTAGAGACATCTCATCCTGATTAGATGACATGATCAGTGTCTTGTACACAGCACTGATTAGACCAATTACTGAATGTAACACCCTCCTTGATATGTACCCACCCAGACACATTGTTCAGCTAGAAAGACTACAAAGTTCCTAGCAAAAAAAATATAACGAGATAAAGTCCCTTGGTTAGCTAGATATATTTGAAGCCCTGTCCCAATACTTGGTCTCTTATACACTCCTACATGGTGATTTATGCCTTGCTTTCCTTGAATGAAAGACCCTAGCCTACATGTTCTATTGTATCTTCACATGACAGATAGCTTCACAAATAGTAGAACATAAAAATTAAATGTCCACCAACTTATAAATGAAGCATGCTGGAGAGACAAGTACATTACCCAACAGTTATCCTATATCTGCAGCAGAATTCCCTTGCATTTTTAAGCAGAGTAAATTCTTCCCATCATTCAAAACAAACTTTGATGATTGGGAAGATGTCCATATATTCATTTCAGGTCTGACCTGCTATGTAATCTAGACGTGGGCCCGTCACGAATACACGAATTGGAAGGACACATATAGTGTCATGACTTACTTCCCTTGTAATTCCCATTATCCTAATTATTTCAACTTGTACTTTATGATCAGGAATCAGTGGGGATAAAATAAGAAGAAACAGCAGCATCATCCTAAGTATTGCCAGGAAAATAAGCTCCAGGTATACATGGCATTCCTATGGGAATGTTACAGCTCTTAGATGCTTTTTTCCAATTCTTACAAGGCTCTGGCTGGTAATCTGTAAGACAGTGTAAAAGCTGACTAACAAAAAAAGTTCCCTGCATACACCAACCTTGAAGAAAGGTGATCTGATTGTGGAAATTATTACACCATCCTTCTGACGTCATATGCTATTAAGATTTGAATAAAGATTTTTGATTGAAGATTACTATCTCACCTAGAATGAGCTATGCCACAAGGGCATCAGGATTCAGAAAACAGCAATGAACAACAGACATTAATGCAGATGTGAAATGATAACTGGAATAGCAGCAAGATATCAAAAAGTTATCTACACAACTTTCATTGACTATAGGAATGTGGTTTGACTCTGTAAATCATGAAATACTGTGTACCACACTGAGAATCATGGGTATACCAGATCACCTGATAGCTCCTATGCACAATTACTGCATTGATAGGTTTATTGGTTCATAGGATATTACTAGATTATTCAACGAGGGTCTTTACAAGCCTAGCCATTAAATCCCAATATAATACTAGTTGAGAGATATCATTTATGCCCAAGGTTTTCCTAGCAAGGACTATCCATGCTAGGGACAGAAGCCAGGACAATCCCCAGCGCAAATGTATGATTTCCTATCCACTCGTCCAGGTTGCACTTAAACAGGGACATACAGGTGGTCTGCTTGATATGGACTGGAAGCTATTCCAGAGGAGTGGCAACCTCTGAGAAATGTATCTGTCTCTCCAGCAGGTCCTGTTTATGTCACAGGCTAGATTGAGGTCCCTGGAACGGGTGATTCAAGTCCCATTAGAGCTACAGATATGCAGCATTTCAATTAGATTTGGGTCAGAGATAGCCCTGTAAACCAGACATAAGTCACTTCTAAGTAGTCTATTTGCTACTAAGTACAGTGACAGCGACTTCTGTCTGACGTATTAGACATGTGCTGGAGACAATGAATTTTCTTAGTTAGAAATCTCTGAGATCTCTCAAGTTGCTGCAGGTGTCTGGTACAGTTCATACCAAAGGGAACATTATAATCAATAATAGGTCTAATGATGGACAAATACATGGGAGCTATAACCTCATTTGCACTTGAGGTGTGCCTTTGCTAATCAGGTAGGTGACATAGAATGCCTTCCTCACTACAGTAGACACATGGTGGTCAAAGTGGAGTTCACAGTCAGCTTTTGTTGCCAGGTCTCTCACTATGAAATGGTACTTAGGGTATTATTGTTTATTTTATAATCAGCAGGGACATTGTTTTTACCAAAGTGGATGATAGCATTTAGTTTAAGACCATGGATTTGACACCAGTCATTGGTCTGTGTAAGCTGCTTTTGAATTATGCTGACATCGCTAGGGGATTCAATGACAGCACCTAATTTACAGTCATCCACAAACTTTTTTAGCCACAGCCCCTCCATTTTAGCCTGGACTTCAGAGACGTATATGTCAAACAAGAGGGGGCTAAGCACTGACCCTTGTGGGAGCCCTCTGGTGAAAAGTCTGCCGGTAGAGGTAAAGTCTCCCACTTTGACAGAGTGTTGTTGATCTGTGAGTCAGTTTGTAACCCACCTGACAACATAAGGGTTGATATTCAACTGGGATAGTTTGTCAATGATGCCCAAATGTGGGAGAGTGTCCAATGCCTTGGCCAAGTCAAGATTGGCTGTGTGCATGGCTTTGCCCTCATTTGAGGCTCTGGTCATGCTCTTGAAGAAGTCCACCAGGTTTACCAGGCTTGACCTGCCCTTAACAATACTGAACTGGGACGGATCCAGGATTTGGACATCACCTATATTCTTATTTATGAGGTCCATGATAATTTATTCCATTGCCTTACAGATGACATGAGTTAAACTTATGAGTCTATAGTTACTCCTGTCTGTTGTTGAGCCGGCCTTGTGGAGGGGGATAACAGTTGCTGTTTTCCATTTGGTGGGGACAAAGCCAGTACTGAGGCTGTGGTTGAATAGAGTGTTTAATGGAGTAGCTAGCTCTTCTTTTAGAACATTAAGAACGCAGCCTGGAATGCCATCTGGTCCAATTGAGGCTGTGTTCTTAGCCTTGGAGAGAGCATTGACGACATGCTCTTTGGAGATGCAGGGAGAAGGAGATGATGAAGACATGGTTTGTGGATTTCCTGGAGGGATGGAGGTGAAGTTTTTGCCAAACCAGTCTGCTAGCAACTTCCACACGGTCAATGTGTGTGATGCCATCCACAGTTAGTTCAGCACACATCTGACTCCTACTTTTTAGGTTGCTGATGTAGTTGAAGAAAGCCTTATGGTTATTCTTGGCTATGGTTGCTAAATTTTTCTTATATTTGCTCTAGGAAGATTTTCTGAATTGTCTTATTTGCTTGTTTAGGCTGAGGAGGGTGCTGTTCCAGTTCTGAGATCTCACTTTTGTATTTTTAGACAGCAGCTTCTTTCACTTATTTTATAGTTATTAGTGATAGACATCCATCAGGATAGTTTGTTTTCCTTGAGGATCTTGCTTTAATCCTATCCAGCAAGACTGTGTCTATACATTTGTGTAGATACTTATACAGGGTATCAGTGTATACCTTAGTATAGCTGTCAATGCCATCTGTGGAAACTGGAGCTTGGAAGTCAATTTTGCCTTCCCTTAGAAGGGTATATTTAGCTTTGGTACAGCTTTTTTAGCCTGACTTCCCCTTTAGAGAGTTCAATTGCTATTGCTACTTCAAAAACAACTGCTTTGTGGTTGGATTTAACCAGTTTGGGCCCTACACGAGGCACTGCATATATCACTCATATTTTTGAGGACCAGGTCTAGAATATTGGAGCCCCTTGTGGGTGCACCATTTGTTCCAGGCATTTTAGTTAACAAAGTCCAGGAACTTTTGTGCAAGTGAATTTGGTCTCATATAAGTTTCCTAATTAATGGAATGATAGTTGAAGTCACCCATGACTAGGCTGTTAGGTTGTACCTTAATTGTCCCAAGTAGGTCTAAATTATCTGTGTGGACATCTTGGTTCATGCAAGGGGAGCTGTAACTGACAAGGACCTGTAGGGGGTCTTACCCACAGTAATTTGGACTTGGAGGAGCTCCATAGAGTTTTCTTGTTTAACCAGTCTAGAGGTGTAATTATCTTTAATAAAGATAGATACTCCATCTCCTTTGGTTCTCACCATACCTCTCAACCTGGAAACATCAAAAATCTGGACAAAGACCCATGAAAACTAGATACAAATCTGTATGCTGATTAACATAAAATTCTCATACATAATTATGCAACTCCACCCACTCTAATGGAATTGTGGGATACCAACAAATGCAAATTGAAGAACAGAAAAATATTAAACACAAAATATAACAAGTAGGATAGTGTTTTATTTATATTAATGTTTGAAATTGCATCAAACTTTGAACTTGTTTAAAAAAATAAAATACAGTTTTATTTTATAAAAATAAGCTGCGGCTACACACGCTCATAATATTAAATAACACAAAATATAAGCAGAACAATGAAAATGAGAACTGTCAAAATGGTATAGGTAAACCAGTCCTCCAAGCGTAGATAAATGACAGCAACAAACAGATAAAGGAGGCTCCGGACCACAGCAAATCCAAGCATCAAAGTATTTATTCATACATGCTGTCATAACCAGAACAATACTGTTTTATAACATTTGAACTTTTAGCCAAATGCAATTTTCTTTAATAAAAATAAAATTAACTACTACACTCATATAAAATTAAAATAAATACAATTTGTGTAAAAAATCAAATGAATTCTTCTAACAACTACTAAACTACTAAATTGGTATAAATTTGAAATAAAAACAAATTAAATAAGCTCCATCGCCAAGTAAAAATTTGACACAATGACCCCAAGTTACAATTTCACAGACATGAATCCAGCACATTATAATGAAACCTACTAATGTGTGGCTTTATGGAAATGTACCTTATACCATTATAGTGTTACTGCATGCATTGATATGCCAATGATAATATAGTGTTCCCTTTTATAACTTAAGATTTTTTCAAATGTACCTTTTCTTTCACATTATAATGTTGCCTCATAAGCTATGATTTTACTGGAAAGTGTTTCAAAGTATTGCAGTGATAACCTCAGCTTTTCATAGATTCATAGATTAGTACTAGGCTAATTACCCTTGTGGGCCATTTTAAGCCTAGCCAATTGCCAAATGTGAGAATCAAACTCTGCACCTTGTGTCCGTAAGGTAAACACCTTAACCATTATGCCAACCTCCCACCCTTTGACAAAAGTTCCCCAAATAATTCTGCGACATCACAGCAAAACAAATGTAAGTATATAAAACAGTGGTTTCATCTGTTGTGGAATTTGCCATGTTAAAAAGTAGGTAATCTTGGGAATCTAATCAATGGAAGACACACAGGCAAATCTCTCCAATATTTCAGTATTTAATGTTTAAGGGATCAGTATTGCATTAATTTGAGTCAATTTATTTAGGCCACTGTGATGAGTAAAAAAATATATTTAGGACAGGTACTGCTCCCCAGCTGGGGAACAAAAGAAAGCATTTCAGCAAATCACATGTAAGAAAATATAAATTATTTCTTTTGACTAACTTTTTGGCCACAAAGGACCCTTCCAAATGACTTTTCCTTCAATTACCCTGTGCAGCTGTGCTCTATTCATGAATTCATGCCCCTCTGGCATCTTTAATTCTGTTTCTGCCCCAGTGCCTGCTACAAGGAGAATATTGCTTGGTGAGCAATCATTCTCCATCCTAATGTTATCTATTATGCTGGCCTAGTTGTCAGGATGAGTGTTATTAAGAAACATATTTAAAAAAAAAAAATTAGAGGGATTGAAAAGGCAAACGGACTTGGTATATAGAGTTTTTTCTTCTCTGCTGAACACTGTAAGATTAACAAAACCGTACCAAAATATAACCCTAAATGTCCTCTCGACTTACTGGGATAAAGACTGATAGGATCTCCCGAGATTTACAGCTCCTGAAATTTAAAACAACACTGTTCACTGTCGATGTCAGCACAGATTTTTACATAGCAAACCTCTCTAGATCTATGAAAATATTAGCTTCTTTAACAAAATAACTATTACAGAACTGTATGCCCTACTTCTTCCACTCCAACAATTTTATGAAGAAGCAATGTTACACTGTAGTGCACTTCACACCTATCATCTAGTACTATTATACTACTTACATGCAAGTACATGCTATTTCTCAAGATCGGGATGTTAGTTGACTGCATAACTGGAAGCATGGAGTAGAAAATCAGGCAAATATTGCTTTGCCTCTCTTGCCATTGAAGCATCATCATTGTTATGGAAACAGCAAATACACAATGAGGAACAACACCAAAACAAACATCAAAAAATTCCATAAATCAAACTAATAGGAATGTTTCGGTAAATGACCGAGGTAGCCTTTAGGCTTTGAATTGGACTCCATCACTACTAGCCTTCTGTGAATGCACACAGCTTTTACTTCCGTCTTCCAGTATGAAGAAGGAAGCAGCAAATCCAATCAGATCAATTTGAAACTATGGAAGAGAAACCATCTGTAAGAAATGGCACAGCAAACCTGTATATCTAGGTAGCAGCTTCCTAAGTCATTGTATTATTGTTTATAGGCAGGATCAGTGCTGTAATACAAAGGTTGGGAGTTTAGTGAATGTTCAGTTTCGTTACCATAGACTCAAGGACATAGTTACATGTGTAGCACTCAGCTACTGTAGATATGGGGTCATGAAGTTGCTCTGTTCATTCAAGTACTTCTGGAATCAATTTTGGGTGAAAAGGTGAAGGCTTATCCTTGCTAAATAAATGAGTCCATGCATGGTTCTCAGCTAGTCAGGGTCAGGGACAAATCTCTCTCACCTCCCTCCCTCTTGCTATTGCAAAAATGTAGACTATAGTTATTAGTTAACCACACACACACACACACACACACACACACACACACACACACACACACACACACACACACACACATTCAAATAAATGCTTCAGCAAACGCAATTCGAATTGCACGTATTCCACTTCTGAATGGTAGGTTGGCAGCACATCAACATCTACGGAACAACAACATAATGCAGCAGCAGTGACATGATAATCTCCCAACATGGGTTTTCTACTGTGAGACATAAATGTAGCAGCTCAGTCCTTTACCTCACACACACCATAAAATAAATTCCGACAGTACTTCAGTTCAAATAAAATGAATGCAGAATGCAGAAAGTACTTAAAATAAATGCAGAATGCAGACAGTAAAATGCAATTCAATGCGGGGTCCACTTCTGAATGGCAGGCTGACAGCATAAAAATATCTACAGTGTACAGAACATAATGCAGCAGCAGTGAAGTGATAATCTCCCAACACGGGTGTTCTACTGTAGGGAAATAAATGTAGCCGCTCAGTGCTTTACCTGGAAAGGACAGAATGTGTAATGTGTAGCAGTTCATGACATGTGCAGGCTTCTCATCTGTCCCGCCCCTCTTGTAAACTTGCTCAGTGTTCATGTTCAGGCTTTTTGTCTGTCCCGCACCTCTTGTAAACTACTGACCAAACTGCAGAAGTGTGCAAACCAAATACTCCACAATAAAACCACTGGTATACTGATGCTGTAGATAATGTTGGTAGTCCACAAAATAAAGCAAAAAAGTTTATTGTAAGACTTGTTTATTGTAAGCTCTTTCGTCCTCAACAAAACAACTACATCAACTACAGCATCAATAGACCAGCGGTTTTATTGTGGAGTATTTGGTTCGCACACTTCTGCAGTTTGATCAGTAGTTTCTTCCTGTCTTTTGGTGCATCTTGTAAACTAACTCACTGGGTCCAGAGCAGCTCTCAGCTGAATTCTGACAGGCTGGACGAAGCTGATGTCGCTGCGCACACCTCCATGAGATGACATCAGGCTGAAAAAAAATAAAATAAAAAAAAAAAGCCAGGAAATTTGGAAATTAAGGGATGCCACTTGGGATTCGTGGTACCCCATTATTTGGACCTCAAAAACCGGGGAAAACCGAGAGATTCGGTACGGTTCTTACACCTTCAATATGTGGTCTGAAACTGTGGAAGGCATTGTTGTCTTACAAGGCCAGGGTACTATCTGTGGCCTTGAGCCAGGTTTCTGTGATTGCACAGATGTCAACATCTTCCAGGGAGACGAGTGCTTCCAGAGAGTGGTTTTAAACTCCTAGCATTTAGCAGCATGACCCTTAGTTTCTTTGTGTTTGATATTTTCATATCGGGAATTTTGTTGTTATGACCTTGCCTATAAAAGGCATTATGGGGGAGGCAAGTGCTTTAGCCAGCAACCGAAAGCCTTGAAGTGCCAGGTGAAGACCTTCTCTTGGAAAACACCTGTATCCCAGGCTGACAGGAACTGGAGCCCTTTAGAAAGACATCAGAAACTAAGCCAATTATTGAAGTCATTCATTTTCTGTTTATATTGTGGTACCATCCTAGGCGAGGGTAGAATGCTACTCAAAGCTAGGGACATACCTGACTGGGACACATATTCAGGGAGCTCAATCATGTTTCAATTCATATGGTCCAAAGAGGTATGTCTCAAGTCGTTCACACCAACATGAACTATGACAGAGTTATAATGGCATTTGCTGTTGACAGACTTGAGTGCATGTGTGATCTGGTGAATCCTTGCACCAGACAGGCAGCTGACTGTAACATTCTCCTTGTTCAACCTGGTGAGTGGGGCATCTGTATGTCTTACTAAAGAGTCACCTATGACTAAAACATTTGGAGTAGTTGTGCATTGCCTTAAGGGCTTATTTGGTGAGACACCTGTGCTAGTGTTTTTATGTGTATTGGGTGCTTTGGGTTACGTGTTATGTGTAGCATGTTTGTGTTTTAAATGTCTCTGGTGCTTAGGTAGGTTTCTGGGGTGTACCTCTGCATAAGAAGGTTTATGCGTTGGCTGCATATTATGAATAGGAGTCGTGGTGTGTGAGCTGACAACCTGTTTAGTGTTGCTGTTCTGTGTGCAAGAGAGCAGCAAGTAAAGATTCTTAGTGCAGGTGCATCTCTCGCAAATTGTACTTGAGTGATTAAGGAGTAAGGGGTTGTTAATGTACATGAGGCAGTTACTACACTGCCTCAAAAAAAAAACATGTCCACCAGGCTGGCAGGAGAAATAGAGAGAAACTCACAGTCCATAATGTTAGGTTTGAACCTGGTATCTTAGCAGATAAGGAGAAAAAGATGTGGGTATCAGGCAGGGAGTTATTTTGGGGTCATATACATTAGAAATAAAAAAATCACCACAACAGCATTAAAACAGGACACTTAAATCAACTTTAATGCAAGTTAAAATGCCTCAAAGACTTAACGCTTTTGCCCTTATTTTTCCACGGGCATCATCAGTGTAAAGCAACAAAAAAGATTCACATTAAATAAGTTCTACATATCACACGCTCAATTAATTATGTTAATATCTAATTACACAAATGTTACCCCTTTAAACAACATTTTTATGTATAATTAAAACAAGATAAAGAATATATTAAAATGGTGAAATAAAATAAAAAGCTGCAGCACCAATTAGTAAACTTATAATGTCACAATAACCTCTCTTGAAAATCTTTTACACTCGTTTAAAAATTAAAAAGTTTTAACAGATAAGTGCAAATATAAAAGACATTAAAGCAGCCCCAGCTTCTTCCTAGTTTACATGTTGCCTTCATTCCTTTATCCTACATTCATACCTGCATAGCTTTAAACCCCCTGAGATCGAAATGCTGTCATTAATTCCTGGCTGCTGCTTGCCATTAAACCTCAATTACCAAATAGTCTCTCTTATTTCCAAAAACACTTTCCTGTCTCCACCTCTGTCACTTTCATTTGCCTTTTCAATAACAAAAAAAGCTATTTTAGGGATATACAGTAGAAGGCCTATAAAATAAGGATTATATAGGGTCTGATGTTGATAGGCAAGAGGTAAAATCTCTGTTGGGTGATTCGCTGAACAGCTAAGAGCTATTCAAGAACTGCTCAGATAGCAGCCACTTCTATGGGAAAATACTTCTATTGGTGCTTTTCAGTCTATAACTGTCAAGAGTTACCCCTCTGCACTGTGGTGTGGGATGGTGCATTACGTACAAGCAAAAGGAAAGCAGCTAATACAAAAAAAAAAACAAAAAACAAAGAAAAAGCTCAGACTGAACCCTGCACTAATGAAATAGCTCAAACAGAGCCTGATTGAGTAACCTTCAATTAAATAGTTCTGTACGCTCCTGCTATGAGGGTACAGGGGGCTTCTCCAAAAGAAATATGTCCTGGTTTTTAGTGCTGAATCTACAAACAGAACTGAATTCAGCCAGTCTGAATCCAATCTATACTACAGCCAAAAGAAGTACAATGGAACAACAGAAAAAAGCATTTTTTTTTACTTGAATAAGCAACAGTGTAAAATGCAGCACAGATTTTTTTGAATTAATAATAGTAACAGAATAAAACAGCATAAACAGATATTTTCTTAAATTAAGTAAAAGCAGCTGTTGGTGTGAAATACAGTCAAAGTGCAACAAATGCAATGCAAAGCAGCAGCAAACAATACAGTTTTTTTTTTAAACTGCTGAAGTACAGTCACAGTATATGAGAAGTGCAAAGAAATAATACTTAGAACCCTTTTGTGGGTTTCCCATCTCAGAAAGGCCAGGTAAACACCCACAGTTTGTTTGTGTTTTTCGGCTTTTCCCGGTTAGGGGTCGCCACAGCGGAACTCCGGTCCACTAATGATTGGCAGTAGAGTTTTACATGCTGGCTTGCCAGGCCTAACGCACAACCTTCAACGAAGGAACGCCCATTCACGCATGTCGCCACACAGAAGACGCTCTATCTGAGAATCGAATGGGCAACGTCTAACTGTGAGGCGACAATGCTACCGCAGCACCACCAAACACCCACAGTCACAGACAAAAAATATAGCTTTACTTTCTCACCCAGCAGGGAATTGCTAGCAGTGCTATACCTTATGCAGGCTTGAAATTCATTTCAGCAGAAAAGGAGAAACACAATGGTTTAGACTTGGTAAAGGTGTATAATAAGGTTGCATACTTTTCCAATTCTTGCTTAATTTTTATGTGGAACAGATCATTACAGAAGTAAGATTTTATGAACAGAATTTGGGTGTAAAAATTGGAGGAATGAATATCAGCAGTCTTTCCTAGGCGTATGATACACATTACTCACTGAAACTGAAGGCAATCTGAACTGTCTCCTAATCCTGATTAAACACTATACTATTGAAATAAAATAAGATAAGATATGTCCGTAGAGCAAAACAATGGAGGGTCCTCCGGCAATCCAAAACACTCGATAACAAAAGATAGAACTGCAGACAGCCAAAAAATCCAAATCTTCTTGATCATACAAAAAACAGGTTTATTTGGATAAAATTGGTAAGCGCTTTCACTAAAACAGCTTCATCAGACCATATAACATTCTCCATTCAAACAGGAAGTTAATATATACTAAAAAAAGCGCCAAAATAAAATCATTTAAAGATACATAACCAATGAATTTCATTTCAAGGAAATATACAGCAATGTCAGCATTAAAAAGACATATTTACAAAAGCATTAAAGCTATTAAGCTAAAAAACAAATTCAGTAATTATTAATAATTGATCTTTGGTCTCCTTGACTTTAACAATGGGCGTAGTGGCACCTTGCCATTAATGCCCGGTGGTACATCTGCCCTAAACTTGATGATCCAGTTTATTTCTCGTGTCTCAGTGTAATTGTCAACATCCCCCCTTCTGCATGTTCTGGAAATCTGTTCCAGTATCCTAAATCTAAACTCATGAGTGGAACCAAAGTCCTTCACATGTTTCGCAAGGGCATTATATAGATGTTCTTTTCGGATGTGGTACATGTGTTCTCGCATCCTGTCTCTCAGCATGCGGTTGGTCTTGCCTACATAGTAGGCAGGGCATGCTGTGCAGGTTGCCAGATAAATCACATCTTTAGACATGCAGTTACCAGTTACCCTGATGTTATAATCCATGAGACTATCCAGATATACACCCCATGATCAGGAATTTGCCTCTGGCCTGGAGGACCTGGACAGTAGATTTAGGGAACGTGGCTATAGCACATTAGACATTAATAAAGGGATGGAATCGATTTATATGTTGAGAGGGGACAGGGCTACTCCATATTTCTCTGAAGGGGCCACAGAGTTCTATTCGAACACCGGGACTACACGTTCATCAAGAGATTATCCGACACATGGAGGTGAAGTAGTCTTTCCCATTTCTTACACTAAGGATATATCAACACTTAAAGATGTTTTTTTGAAACACTGGCATGAAGTAGTCTTTCCCATTTCTTACACTAAGGATATATCAACACTTAAAGATGTTTTTTTGAAACACTGGCATGTATTATCGGTAGATCCTACTATCAAGAGACTTACTGGTGATAAACCTAGGTTTATTTACCGTAATAAGAAGAATATCAAACAGTTGTTATGTTACCTGAAGCAGCACACTAGGGTTTTAGATATAGAGGGACCTTACATGACTCCTTGCAACAAATGTAGTTTCTGCTCTTATATTTTGACTGATCCGTTATTTAGATACCCCCAAGGAACAGGTAGTTATAACATCAGGGTAACTGGTAACTGCATGTCTAAAGACGTGATTTATCTGGCAACCACATCCGAAAAGAACATCTATATAATGCCCTTGCGAAACATGTGAAGGACTTTGGTTCCACTCATGAGTTTAGATTTAGGATACTGGAACAGATTTCCAGAACATGCAGAAGGGGGGATGTTGACAATTACACTGAGACACGAGAAATAAACTGGATCATCAAGTTTAGGGCAGATGTACCACCGGGCATTAATGGCAAGGTGCCACTACGCCCATTGTTAAAGTCAAGGAGACCATAGATCAATTATTAATAATTACTGAATTTGTTTTTTAGCTTAATAGCTTTAATGCTTTTGTAAATATGTCTTTTTAATGCTGACATTGCTGTATATTTCCTTGAAATGAAATTCATTGGTTATGTATCTTTAAATGATTTTATTTTGGCGCTTTTTTTAGTATATATTAACTTCCTGTTTGAATGGAGAATGTTATATGGTCTGATGAAGCTGTTTTAGTGAAAGTGCTTACCAATTTTATCCAAATAAACCTGTTTTTTGTATGATCAAGAAGATTTGGATTTTTTGGCTGTCTGCAGTTCTATCTTTTGTTATCGAGTGTTTTGGATTGCCGGAGGACCCTCCATTGTTTTGCTCTACGGACATATCTTATCTTATTTTATTTCCCTGGTTGCAGTTGTCCTTTTGTAGAGCATTTACTCCGCTTGATGGCTTTTTCTAATTGATTATTTCTGCGTTTGTTCTTCCAACCGGAGGCATGATCGGAGGGGAGCCTGAACAGATAGAGTTGCCGTACGTACTTCATAAGCAGAAGGAACATCCTATGAACCCACGTACTGTTTCCGACCGCCTCAGTGATTGTCTGAGAGTGGAGCATAATCCGCTAGCAACTTTTGGTGAAGGAGAGAACTGTCCTAGTGACATTAATGAGTTAGCCTTCGATCATGAAGGCCTGCGACTGGCCAGTGAGAGGCTTGAACAGAATTTGTATAAATTGAAGCGTCTACAGATGCAAAGGCAGCATTTTGAAGTTTGCCTTCAACGACGGATTGTACCGAGGGAACTTAGAGTGCTGAAAATGCCCACTACGGGCACTCTATATCCAGAATTATTATACGATTGGCAGCAATTGAACATAGAGGTAAGCCTCAGTTATATGAGGTTGATGAATGACTTTTTTTCCCCAATAGAGGAAGCACTTATAATTGAAATTAAGAAAAGCCAATCGAAAGTTTATGCTGGATTTCCTGGCCCTGCGGTTGACAGAATTTTTAGTTACATGTTGGACAATGTTACTCAATATGAACAACGCCTCTTAAATCAAAAGAGAGCGAAGCTTCAGAGGGATAGCTCTGATTTTAATTCTGGTCATATCTTTACTTGGCCGAGATTTAATGTTAATGTGAATGGCAGCAATAGTGTTAGTAATAATGTGAGAAATAATATAGATGCTGGCGAGACTATTGTGACACCTTCCACTAATGGTATAGAGATTGATGTTTGTACACCTCATGGTGATGTTAATGCCCCTATAACCACTGATATCACTGATGTGAATCCGTTGGTTATGGCCAATGATAACACAGCAGTAGAGGGTGTTGACACTGCATTGCATTTAGACAGTAATCATGGCACTTCTACTTTACCATCCGAACCCGTTGTTCGTAGGAAAACATTTGGCTCTACAGTAGGGAGGAGCAATATACAAACACTTAGTAGTTCAGGTACTTTCACTACGCTGCCTGTGCAGCAACCATCCACTGCCAATAAACTTCCTTTTCCCATCAAGACATATCTGAGGGAGGAAAGGTCAAGGTCCAACAGCAGGGAGCGTTACAAGAGGAAGCTCTCACCGGACACCCAGTCCAATCAGAGCATCAAAAAGATGTGGGAGAAGAAGAAGTAAACATTGTTTTTAATTTATCTAGTCATACATTGAGTGTATATGAATTAGAAGTACTCTCGAGGGGTCTCACCTTCATCCCTAGTAGGACTAGTAGACTAGAAGAGACCTTGAGAGATTTCAAGTTATTTATTAGGAATCTCTCTCTTAAGGTTTTCTTTAAAGATGCAGCCCAACAGCAATCCAACATGATGTTTAAAAGACCTAGTACCTTCATTCCCCCTGTACACCCACTAGTTGCTGCGTACAGCAAACTAGTGGAGGATGATATTTATAAGATGACTACTAGACATACTCGGATCAATGATTATGGATATAATTTAAATTTTAAACAGAGGGAAGCCCTTATGACTTTACGCAATAATTGTAACATAGTAGTACGTCCTGCCGATAAAGGTGGTGGACTAGTGGTCTTTGATACAGTTAGATATAACAATGATATGCTGCATATGTTAACGGATGAAAAGTTTTACCTACCAATTTCTAACCATATGGTAGATGTTATTATTGAGAAAGTACATACACATTTGTCTGACCTGTTTACTAAGGGGATTTTGGATAAGGAGCTTTTTGACTTCCTTTATGTTATGCATCCACTTCTACCAATGATTCAGGGCCTTCCTAAGATCCATAAGGATCCAGTCCTTCCTCCCATGAGACCAATTGTGGCAGGGAGAGGATGGATTACTGAAACACTCTCATTGTATGTTGAAGCCCAACTGCGACCATATGTTGAGGCTAATGTTTTTATCCTTAGGGATACCAAACAGTTTTTGTTGGACTTTTATGGGTTTGTCAGCACTAGTGGCTTGGTGGATAATTTACTCTGGGTAACCATGGATGTTCAATCCTTGTTTACGGTAATACCCAACATAGAGGGATTAGCCATGACTAGTTCTTATCTATCAAGGACAGTCCCGTTACATCATATGAACAAGGAGTTAACATTGTCATTGCTGGGTATGGTCCTTGAGTCTAATGTTTTCAGCTTTCAGGATCATGTGTTTTTGCAACAGGATGGCGTGGCTATGGGCACCTCGTGTGCCAATAGCTACGCCAACCTGGTTATGGCCGAATGGGAGCATCAGCATCTTTTTCAAAATGAGTTGTTCCAATCATTTGTACCATTCTACAGGCGTTTTGTTGACGACCTGTTTTTTGTTTGGAATGGTACTCCTATTGAGTTGAATACATTTTTCAACTATGTTAATGATTCTCTGTGGTTCCTTAAATTCACAATGGAATGGTCCAATAGTAAGCTATCTTTTCTTGACATCTTTGTTGAGAAGCTACCAGGAGGGTTAGTCAATACAGGGTTGTTCCTTAAATCCATCCATAAGAACACCCTGTTACACCGCACTAGCATGCATCCAGGTTATGTCTACCATAATACAGTCCGTGGTCAATCCATGAGACTATCCAGATATACACCCCATGATCAGGAATTTGCCTCTGGCCTGGAGGACCTGGACAGTAGATTCAGGGAACGTGGCTATAGCACATTAGACATTAATAAAGGGATGGAATCGATTAATATGTTGAGAGGGGACAGGGCTACTCCATATTTCTCTGAAGGGGCCACAGAGTTCTATTCGAACACCGGGACTACACGTTCATCAAGAGATTATCCGACACATGGAGGTGAAGTAGTCTTTCCCATTTCTTACACTAAGGATATATCAACACTTAAAGATGTTTTTT
Source organism: Protopterus annectens (assembly GCF_019279795.1). Lineage (NCBI taxonomy): Eukaryota > Metazoa > Chordata > Ceratodontiformes > Protopteridae > Protopterus > Protopterus annectens. The sequence continues at coordinate 1,281,113,074 of NC_056733.1, forward strand.
TGAAACACTGGCATGTATTATCGGTAGATCCTACTATCAAGAGACTTACTGGTGATAAACCTAGGTTTATTTACCGTAATAAGAAGAATATCAAACAGTTGTTATGTTACCCGAAGCAGCACACTAGGGTTTTAGATATAGAGGGACCTTACATGACTCCTTGCAACAAATGTAGTTTCTGCTCTTATATTTTGACTGATCCGTTATTTAGATACCCCCAAGGAACAGGTAGTTATAACATCAGGGTAACTGGTAACTGCATGTCTAAAGACGTGATTTATCTGGCAACCTGCACAGCATGCCCTGCCTACTATGTAGACGAAATGGTGGGTCTTGTATATTTTTATGAATCTTGGGTATACCTACTAGGGTAGCCAATTTAGGAAATTTCACAGATAGAAAATCATACGTCTCCTTTGTAATTCTATTTTCTAGGAGATATTCTTCTAAATAAGAATCAATCCTTTGATAAGCTATATTAAGCTCATTGAGGGATATTGAAAAATAATTTCCTGAAAAATGTAATAGGTCATATATCTTTTTGGTATACTGCATATTATCATATAAGACGGTGCCACCTCCATTGTCTGGTCTCATAACTCTAATGTTGTAATTTTCCTTGAGATCTCTTATTAATCGTTCTTCATTCTTTGATAAATTTGCACCACAGGCTAAATGCTTAAGTTTGTTTGATTCCTGATAAATTTCTCTAATTGTTAAATTTTCGTACAGCTCGATACTAGGATTACTAGGTGGATTCAGTTTAGAACTGGTTCAATGCATCATTCTAGCCAGTTTACAGTTCGTTTGCAAATTCAACAGTAGTTATTTGGATTTTTTTGTCGTATCAAAGTGTAGATTTGGTTCAACGCATCATCCCAGCCAGCTGAGATTTGTTCTAAACGGAGTGAAGGCACTCATTGGTGAACTCTATCATTATTTTGCAGAAGATGGGTTCTAGCAATGGCAACCCTAAAGAATTTAGTTAGATAATTTTTATTTCTGTAAAGAGTACCCATTTTTTGTGAACTTTCTTAATTGTTTGTGCTATATGTAGGTCAAATCTTAGGTTGTTATCTATTATTACAACTAGTAGTTTTGTTTGAGAATGAGTGTTCATTTTAGCATTATTCCTAGCTGGGGGGGGGGGGGGGGCTTGTGGGTTAGAAGATCATGAGTTTTGTTTGATTGGGGTTGAGTATGAGCTGATAGTTAGAGACCTATAGCACGGTATCTGAGAAGGATTTTTGGGATATATCATGGATGTGTTGCAGGTTATTAGTGGCACATATAAGTGCTGTGTCATCTGCATATTGGATATCATTATTTTGCAGTTACCAGTTTGGACTTTCAGTTGTTAGAACCCATCTTCTATCAACACTTGTGTATGCTTTCCTAATTCTTACCAACCTTAAAAGACAGATTTAATTAAACTTGAAACATGCTACAATAAAATCGCTACATTTGCAACTGACTACCCACATCATACCCACCACTGTCACTCCTTAAAAAACTCTCCTGGTTAGGACTCCTACAACATCTATGCTATAACCAGTTAACCTTAGCACAAAAACTAGTATATCAACCTGAAAAAAAAACTCTGCCTTTCTAAATATTCTTCAGCCCCTTACCACAGATAGCAACAAAGTGGAATTCACTACCTTACAGCATCAGAACCACCACAAATATCAACCAGTTCAAAAAGATTTTTAAAAATTATCTTAATGACAGCTGGCTTTGTCCCTATACTACTCCAGGCTAACTAGTTTTAATAGCTGCTGGTCATACTTTTTTTTTCTTCTCTGACTACTTTATAATATATGCTCTCTCTCATGCCTAAATAATCTCTAAACTCATCTTTTTCTATCCAGTTTCCCTCCTATAAACCTTTCCTCAGCTTACTTTGAAAAGCTACAGTGTCTACACTACAATAAGGAATTATATCAGATGATTGTATAATACAAATGTCAGCTATAATAGCATAGAATGTAATTTCTGGTGTACTGTATGTCTTATATATTTTTTGTATAATTTCTTGTATAAGTTGTATATAATTTCTTGTATACATTTTTGTATAATCTCTGTATATGGAGCTTTTCTCCCCGGGCCTCTGCTGAAAATGGGTCTTATCCCAGTCAGACTTTCCCGGCAAATAAATGTAAAATAAAAATAAATAAGTAAATAAGAATACTGCATGTACATTGGACAAAAACAAATCAATCAGTATTGGAGGAGATAAAACTTAAGTATTTCCTGGAAACTCAGTGGGCAAGACATCATATTTCATACATTGGACATATCATGTGAAGAGAAAGATCATTAGAAAAAAAAAAAAAAGCTATCATACTTAAGGTAGACCTGCAGTGTGTTGGACTCATACAATAACTGTAGTTATGGGTGCCCCTCTCCTAGTAATTAGTCACCTGACTGAAGACAGAACACAACTCAGGTCATTTAACTGTAGTGTCAACTTTAGTCAGTTTAGTGACCTATAATAACAACAAGTAGCAATGGCACTACAAACCAGAAAAAATTTTAAAAAGCCAGTAGGTATAAAAAAATGGAGTAGTCCATAAATGCTATATACATCTGGGTTTCATTGTGAAACATTAGATATGAGGACCTTACATGACACCTTGTAACAAATGTAGTTTCTGCTCCTATATTTTGACTGATCCGATATTTAGGTACCCCCAAGGAACAGGTAGCTACAACATCAGGGTAAAAGGTAACTGCATGTCCAAGGATGTGATTTATCTGGCAACCTGCACAGCATGCCCGGCCTACTATGTAGGCAAGACCAACCGTGTGCTGAGAGACAGGATGCGTGAACATATGTATCACATCCGCAAAGAACATCTATATAATGCCTTGGCGAAACATGTAAAGGATTTTGGCTCCACTCATGAGTTTAGATTTAGGGTGCTGGAACAGATTTCCAGAACATGTAGAAGGGGGGATGTTGATAACTATACTGAAACACGAGAAATAAACTGGATCATCAAGTTTAGGGCAGATGTACCACCGGGCATTAATGGCAAGGTGCCACTCCCATTGTTAAAGTCAAGGAGACCAAAGATCAATTATTAATAATTACTGAATTTGTTTTTAGCTTAATAGCTTTAATGCTTTTGTAAATATGTCTTTTAATGCTGACATTGCTGTATATTTCCTTGAAATGAAATTCATTGGTTATGTATCTTTAAATGATTTTATTTTGGCGCTTTTTTTAGTATATATTAACTTCCTGTTTGAATGGAGAATGTTATATGGTCTGATGAAGCTGTTTTAGTGAAAGCGCTTACCAATTTTATCCAAATAAACCTGTTTTTTGTATGATCAAGAAGATTTGGATTTTTTGGCTGTCTGCAGTTCTATCTTTTGTTATCGAGTGTTTTGGATTGCCGGAGGACCCTCCATTGTTTTGCTCTACGGACATATCTTATCTTATTTTATTTCCCTGGTTGCAGTTGTCCTTTTGTAGAGCATTTACTCCGCTTGGTGGCTTTTTCTAATTGACTATACTATTGAAATGGGTCAGGAAGTTAACTTGAAAATGATAAAGGTCCTGACAATTAGTAACATAAAAAATATTCCAGATAGGCAAGAAGTAGAATAACAGTATGACAAGCAGGCAAAAGAATGAAATGTCAAATAACTCTTGGCAAAACTACCATGAATACCTTCAAGTGCAGATATCTGTTTTTGCTTATGGAGATTCATCTTGTCCAAGCTGTGGTGTATCTCGTACATCATACAGATGCAAAATCTGCCCAATGAAGAAACATGAAAATAAGAAAGTCGATGCCTCTGAATTATGATGTTGGTGAAGAATAATATTAACTCCAACTCCTTCTTTCTGCCTGTTCCCACAGCTACTATTAAGAAACTACAGAAAAAGTTCAAACCTTCCTCAATAGCAGCTGACAAGTTACCAGCTGAATTTTTAAAACTAGCAGCTGAAGCCTTATCTTATCCAGTGTCATTCCTTATTAATAAGTCCATAGCAGAACAACATGTCCCAGCAATATGGAAAATAACACATATTATCCCCTTGCACAAAGGTGGAAATTCCACAGAGCTGACCAACTACAGACCGATCACTATTCTCTCCCCACTATCTAAACTCCTAGAAAGATGTATCCACTCCCAACTGATTCATTATCTTACCTTCAACAACATGTTATCAACATGTCAACATGGGTTTAGGCACCATCATAGCACCACAACTGCACTCCTCGGTTTCACCAATACCATCAACCGACTCATAAACAACAGTAAAATAGTCTCTGCAGTCTTTTTAGATGTCCAAGGCCTTTGATATAGTCTCCCCCACAAACTATTAAATACACTCTCCAAATTGAACCTCAGCCCCTCTGCACTTCAGTGGTTCCAAAGCTATCTACAGGACTGTCAACAATCTGTAAAATGGCTTAATGTCCTATCCTCCCCTCTGACCATCACACTAGGAGTACCTCAAGGATCAGTTCTTGGGCCGCTATACTTCACTGTTTTTTCAAACAACCTCCATAGTGCTACCCCACTGGCTTCAACTATACAATATGCAGATGACACAGCACTTATATGTGCCACTAATAACCTGCAACACATCCATGATATATCCCAAAAATCCTTCTCAGATACCGTGCTATAGGTATCTAACTATCAGCTCATACTCAACCCTAATCAAACAAAACTCATGATCTTCTAACCCACAAGCCCCAGCTAGGAATAATGCTAAAATGAACACTCATTCTCAAACAAAACTACTAGTTGTAATAATAGATAACAACCTAAGATTTGACCTACATATAGCACAAACAATTAAGAAAGTTCACAAAAAATGGGTACTCATTACAGAAATAAAAATTATCTAGCTAAATTCTTTAGGGTTGCCATTGCTAGAACCCATCTTCTATCAACACTTGTGTATGCTTTCCTAATTCTTACCAACCTTAAAAGACAGATTAATTCTTACCAACCTTAAAAGACAGATTTAATTAAACTTGAAACATGCTACAATAAAATAGCTACATTTGCAACTGACTACCCACATCATACCAACCACTGTCACTCCTTAAAAAACTCTCCTGGTTAGGACTCCTACAACATCTATGCTATAACCAGTTAACCTTAGCACAAAAACTAGTATATCAACCTGAAAAAAAAACTCTGCCTTTCTAAATATTCTTCAGCCCCTTACCACAGATAGCAACAAAGTGGAATTCACTACCTTACAGCATCAGAACCACCACAAATATCAACCAGTTCAAAAAGATTTTTAAAATTATCTTAATGACAGCTGGCTTTGTCCCTATACTACTCCAGGCTAACTAGTTTTAATAGCTGCTGGTCATACTTTTTTTTTCTTCTCTGACTACCTTATAATCTATGCTCTCTCCCATGCCTAAATAATCTCTAAACTCATCTTTTTCTATCCAGTTTCCCTCCTATAAACCTTTCCTCAGCTTACTTTGAAAAGCTACAATGTCTACACTACAATAAGGAATTATATCAGATGATTGTATAATACAAATGTCAGCTATACTAGCATAGAATGTAATTTCTGGTGTACTGTATGTCTTATATATTTTTTGTATAATTTCTTGTATACGTTGTATATAATTTCTTGTATACATTTTTGTATAATCTCTGTATATGGAGCTTTTCTCCCCGGGCCTCTGCTGAAAATGGGTCTTATCCCAGTCAGACTTTCCTGGCAAATAAATGTAAAATAAAAATAAATAAGTAAATAAGAATACCGCATGTACATTGGACAAAAACAAATCAATCAGTATTGGAGGAGATAAAACTTAAGTATTTCCTGGAAACTCAGTGGGCAAGACATCAGATTTCATACATTGGACATACCATGTGAAGAGAAAGATCATTAGAAAAAAAAAAAAAAACTATCATACTTAAGGTAGACCTGCAGTGTGTTGGACTCATACAATAACTGTAGTTATGGGTGCCCCTCTCCTAGTAATTAGTCACCTGACTGAAGACAGAACACAACTCAGGTCATTTAACTGTAGTGTCAACTTTAGTCAGTTTAGTGACCTATAATAACAACAAGTAGCAATGGCACTACAAACCAGGAAAAAATTTTAAAAAGCCAGTAGGTATAAAAAAATGGAGTAGTCCATAAATGCTATATACATCTGGGTTTCATTATGAAACATTAAAATGTGAGAGTGTTCAATCTCGCCGTTTGTTCTTACACATGGGTTCGGAGCCGATCCTCGGCTCCGTGTCGGCCGCTTGCAAGCTCTGCATCGAGAAGAAGCTTGAGATCACCTAATACCCACAATCCCCCTCTGCCTTTACCTCAGATCTAGTTTGCCGCTGCAGCGTTCGCATCACTGGGTCGAGCTCGAGCACCTAAGATAAGATTAAGATTTTATTCTTGTATTTTTCTTGGTACTTTTATTATATAAAGTTGTTTAGTGATATTTTGTGTGTGTGTGGTAAGGTTCAGGGATACTTGGTTCCGTTAAGTTTATTTAAACTTATTTAGAGTTATCTTCGGGGCCTACCACCCCTTACTTGACTTGACAACCGGATTGACCATATTACTGGATTCGACATTTTACGGACTTGACTACTTTACTGGATTTGACTTTTTCCCTTTATTAGTGACATGTCTGAAAAGGCTAAATCGGGGTTTAAGCGTTGCCAATGTGGGCAAAGATGTCAGTAACTGACAATCATAGTTCCTGCGTCTACTGTCTTGGCCCTCTTCTTCTGCAAGGTGGCTGATCTAGTTGTCATTCTTTCAGTGGGGGGGTCATGACAGATAGGCAGGAAACTAATGGATAGAGGTTTGTTAAAACCTTCCTTTCAAGAGGCTCTGGATGCTTCTGACCAGGCATCCAAATCCTCGAAGGAATCGAGCGTCGGAGCCCAAGTCATCGGCTCCGAGCTCTTCAGCAAAAGTTAGATCACCGGTTCCACAGACTTGGGGCCGAGTGTTCAACTATTGTCAGTTTCGAGCCTCGAGTCTTGGAACCGGTGATGGAGCTCCCTCCCGACACTGTTGAGGTCGGCTCCGTCTTCGATTCCTTCGACCCGTTCTTCCAGGCCCCTCTCCGACATCGATGTGGACCATGTGGTGCAGAAATTATTGGAACATACGGCCTTATCCAAGCTTATTTCGGTTTCCACCCAATTGGTGTCGAAACTTGAAGGCCTTCCATTATCTCCATCCATTCCTCCTCCGAGACCTGTCCAGTCTTTGGAGCCGGAAGAGGTTGATCTGCTGATTGTGGAGCCCTCTGTGCCAGAACCGTCCTTTTCTCGGTCGGCTCCATTCACCTCGACTCCGTCGGATCCGGTACCGGAGTCTCGGAGCCGAAGATCCATCCTTGGTTCCGGGGCCGAGAGTCGAACCGATGTTTCGGTTCCGACTCTTCCTCTCGGGGCCTCGGCTCGGATCGATTCGGCTCCGTCCTCGGGGTCGATGCCTTCGGTGCCTGTTTCGGGGATTCTTCCCATTTCTTTGGAACCGGGAGATACCTCGACTCGGGACCCGGGGGCCTTCGATCTCATGAGGAAGGTGTTGTCTACCCAGACAACCACATCAGTAGAAGCAGCCTCTCCTCCCCATAAAGGACTGTTATCTTCCTCTGCACCAATGGCCACATCCAAGCGTCAATCACCGGTGTCTCAGCCACCCTGGAGTGCCCCTATTCCTCGGAGGCTTCTTCGGATGCTCCCCCCAAAGAAGTCCCTAGGAAAAGATTGTGTAAGAGGAGACACTTAGATTCTCCACAAGAATCTTTGACATCCGATACTGACTTAGATGAGTCAGAAGGGTCCCCAAAGTCACCTTCAGAAGATGTCTCCTTTTCTGACATCTTGGAGATCCTAAAGCAGAGAGGTGATTGGCAGTCCCTTCCCCCTTCTGAGGATGAGTCAGTCTTGCTGAAGGCATTCGGTGCTCGCCCTTCCTCCTCCTGGGTCACTCCGCCCTTCGATGAGTTAATGGAGCTGATTGCTCGAAGGGCGTGGGAGACACCTGACGCAGTGGAACCAGTCCCTAGGAAGCCCAATAAGTACATCACTGCACCCCAAGACAAGGCTTACCTCACAAAGGGAGTTCCAGTGGACGCCATGGTGGTGGCAGCGGCCACGAAAAAGGAGATGTCGGAATCTTCCTCATCTGTCCATCCGCCTAACAAGGATTCCAGGACGATGGATAGATACGGGAAGTGCATTTTTAGTTCAGCGGCTTTTCTATGCGATCCCTGAACTATTTGACCCATTTTACACGTCTACAGAGGATCTAATCAAAGAGTTGGGAGATACCCTCCAGGGTACTACAGATGCTGCTGTCTCAGAGAAAGTTACAGCACATCTCAATACCCTTACATCCATCATTAACTCATCCATGAGGCTGATATCATACGCGGCGAAGGATCGAGTAGGGCAGCAGCTTCAGCGATTGCTCTTCGCAGACAATCCTGGATGCGCTTATGTTCATTTGCGGAAGCCTTCAAGTCTTCCTTTACTAACGCCCTATTTGATGGTGCCACTCTCTTTGGCCCCAAAGTAAAGGAGACCCTTACCCGGTGTGAACAGGAGGGAAAGACTCTGTCTGCTGTCGAGTCCATTTTATCACCCCATCCAGACCGTACCCCAAAGGGCAACGCGGTGGAAAATGTGGTTTCGAAAACCCCAAGGATCTTTCCCAGGCACACAGGGTGATGCCTTCTAGAGGCAGAGGAGGGGCAGAGGTGGAAGGCAGCTGCCCTGGCGGCAGAGGGGGTCCGCAAAACCAGGGTGACAGGGATACAACCCCTGGAAAACCCTTCCAGCACTCCTGAGAGGAGGCCCGACTGTCCTACTCTGGAGGCAGTCGGGGGTCGCTTAGCTTTATACCCTCAGGCCTGGCAGAATCTTACTACAGACAACTGGGTAAAAAGCGTGGTTACCAGAGGTTACAGGATACCCTTTCTATCCACTCCCATTCCAAAGAAAAGACTCCCAGATGTGCCGCCCCATCTGCGAGACCCAGCAGCTATAGAAATTTCAAAGCTGCTAGAAAAAAAGTCATCCAACCAGTCCCAGCGGACCAAATAGGATTCGGAACTTACTCAAGGTTCTTTTTAGTTCCAAAGAAGACAGGGGACTGGAGGCCGATTCTGGACCTAAGCAACCTCAACACCTTTGTCAAGAAAGAAAAGTTCCGAATGGTCACGCTTCAATCGGTCCTTCCATTCTTACAGAAGGGCGACTGGATGTGCTCAATAGATCTGAAGGACGCATACTACCACATCAAAATGGCCAGGGCGTCCAGGGATCATTTGCGCTTCCGGCTGGGAGCCAGTCACTATCAGTTTCGAGCCCTGCCCTTTGGTCTGACCTCAGCCCCCAGGGTTTTCACCAAATGCATGGCAGTGGTAGCGTCTCATCTGAGACGCCTAGGATTCCAGGTGTTTCCGTATCTGGACGACTGGCTCCTTTCTGCCACCACCCGGCGTCAACTGATACAGGCCAGGGATTACACCCTACAACTTTGTATTCACCTCGGAATTTCCGTAAATTTTGAGTCCACGGGTCGCTTTCTGATCGCAACGCACATCCCGGGGTCATCCAACGTCATAGCCGACAGGCTGAGCAGAGCAATCCTGTTGCCTCACGAGTGGTCCCTCAAACAGTCAATTGCGAAGACGATTTTTCGCAAGTGGGGCCAGCCTTCCTGCGACCTTTTGCATCTCAATGAATGCCAAATGCAGGAGCTACTTTGCCCTATTACCCTCCAGGAAGTCCCAGGGACGTGCTGGTGCCGATTGGCCCACGGGTCTCCTGTACGCTTTTCCTCCCTTTCCCCTGATTGCAAAGTTTCTGCAGAAAGCCAACAACCTTCAGAGGACGATAATCCTCATTGCCCCGTTCTGGCCTCGTCAGATTTGGTTCCCCTTTCTATTGCAACACCGCATTCGGGGATCTTGGTTTCTGGACCCAGAGCCAGATCTACTGACTCACTCATCAGGAGTTCCTCACCCATCTCTCGAGTCACTCCATCTAGCAGCTTGGCCGCTCCACTTCCCTTTCTAGCCAGGTCTGATTCTCTTACACCGGCAGTTCAGAATATATTAGTGGCTTCTCATAAAGCTTCCACTACAAAGACCTACACCAGTAAATGGAAGCGTTTCGTCTTCTGGGCGAATTCACATCATTTGGACCCTGTTATAGCTCCGTTAAACAAGATCCTGGAGTTTTTAACAGAGTTATTCCATCAAGGAGCTTCTCCTGCCACTTTAAGAGTGCAATTGGCTGCCATTTCCAACTTTCATGTAGAAGAATGTGGAGCACCTATTATGGCTCACAGACTTTGTAAGGCCTTTTTAAAAGGATCCTTTCGTATTAGACCACCAGTTAGAACTCCTACATCACCTTGGAATCTGAACCTCTTACTTTCTAAATTGATGTTGCCCCCTTTTGAGCCAGCCTCCATTTGCCCATTGAAGTTTTTATCGTGGAAGACCCTCTTCTTGGTAGCCATTACATCCGCTAGACGAGTGTCTGAGCTTCAGGCTCTTTCTATTAAACACCCTTATTTGATTTTCCATTCTGACAGAGTATCTCTTCGCACTAATCCATCCTTTCTCCCCAAAGTTTGCTCTACCAATAACATTAATCAGTCCATTGAATTACCCACCTTTTCAAAAATCACACTAATAAGTTAGAGTATATGTTACACAAATTGGATGTCCATAGACAACTCAGGTTTTATTTGGATAGAACAAAAGATCACAGGAAATCTGATCAACTATTTGTAGCTTTTGCTGACAGCAGGAAAGGTGTAGCGGTTACTAAGCGAACTCTTTCCAAATGGCTAACTGATTGTATCATATCGTTTATGATTCTTCAAATCAAACCTTATCTGTCAAACCTAAAGGACATTCTACAAGATCAGTGTCTACATCCTTGGCTCACGCAGCTCGCCTACCATTAGACACGATTTGTGCAGCTGCTACTTAGGCTAAACCGCATACATTTATCTCTCATTACAAAGTGGACAGGGTTTCTGAGGATAGGGCAACCTTTGGTTCCACTGTGCTCAAGAACGTCCTCCCGTGAGTTCCTCAGGATTATGGAGCTAGGGGCTACCATGTGTAAGAACAAGCGGCCGGATTGAACACTCTCACATATAGAAGTTATGTCCTTACCATAACGTTCCATGTGGAGTGTTCATCTCGCTTTGTTCTTACATTCCTCCCTCCACCCTCAGGAAGAACGTTCAATTTGGTGCCTGGTCTGGAGTATTCTCCTTCTGCTTTTGCAGTGGTTGTATTATATGATGCACATGTATATATATATATATATATATATATATATATATATATATATAGAACATTCTTGATTGTGTAAATTTTGGTATGAGTGTGCTCTCTATGGCTGCTGGTTTGTTTGCAAACTAGATCTGAGGTAAAGGCAGAGGGGGATTGTGGGTATTAGGTGATCTCGAGCTTCTTCTCGATGCAGAGCTTGCAAGCGGCCGACACGGAGCCGAGGATCGGCTCCGAACCCATGTGTAAGAACAAAGGCGAGATGAACACTCCACATGGAACGTTATGGTAAGGACATAACTTCTATTTATATCCAGACAAAATTACAACCAGATGATTCCATCGGTCAAAGTTTTGTCTAGAAACAAAACGCAATAAAAAGCCACGGACAAGCCATGCTGCACTACAATGCCTCCCTTACTTATTTATACTAATTCATAAGTCACACACCCATAGTCACAGAGCTATTTACAAAAGAGAAAACAAAGAAAAACATGAATTAATTCTTATATTGAAATAAACATAAAACCCCAGTAGTGCTATTTCCATATGAGGAAGCAGCTGATAAGTTGCAACTTTTCCGGCTGTGCTTAACAAGTTCCAGCCATGTCCACCTTACATTTGGGCATTGGTATACTGGTAAGGAAAGAATGACAAGTCAATTCCAAACAATGTTAAGGTCCTAGTATCTAGTTTTTTTCCTGACCTGCAGCTGAACATCAGCTGACACTAGCAACTCTCCTCTTTCACCACATCTACTGGACTTGCCTTATCCTCCCCTGAACTCAACCTGACCAATGTTTGGGAGCAGTGAGGAGAATAAAAATGCTGGTGTAGCATCATACTGCTGCAGGGCATGTGCCCTAACTCCCCTGTACCCCAAGACCCCCTGTGACCTCTGCTGTTGCATGGTACATGAACAGTTCCATGCACGCACAACTTCCTGACAAAGTGCCCCACCTGCTTTAAAGTGCATGGCTTGCCAAGCTCTTAACACTGCTATTGTGGTGATCCTAGGCTGACTTCCATCCCCAGAATGGGTGAATTCAACATCAGGCACTCTCTGCCCTTCCTGCACCCGTGCCTCTAATTGAACCTGGGTATCTGGGATGCACTGAGGGCATTATATCTTTGTGGCACAGAGATGCTTGTTTTAATGTCTAGATTTGTCTCAAAATATTATAAGGATCAATGTCCATGAGCTGTCGTACAGTTTATAAAGAGTGTTCACTACTGTAATCATGCCATCTTATGTTGTTACACGCCATTGCACTTAGATGTCGAAATGCACAATTCCTTTTCTCCAAAGTGATGCAGCCTTAAGTAATAAGCTGCTAAATCAGAATGTGCAATATGCTAATGACTCAACTGTTATAACCATTGCTGACAACTCACAAAACCACAAACAAACTACTGAAAAAAAGATGATGACACAGCCACTGAGTACTCTTAAAACATCAAAAGAACCTTTAATGTTAAGCGCTTTTTGTCTACCCAAATAGGTAGACTTCTTCAGACAAATACATAGAACACTATACAAAGTTTTAAACCAAAAAAGGTGCCAAATCTGCCTTAAATTAACCAATCAGCTCATTTACTTATAAACCAATATTTAAACTGGTTAAAATAATTAAAATACAATGACTAAAATGTATACAATATACAAAATGTCAATCCTCACTCACCCACATAGAAAAGGTTGTCCCAAGCATCAACATACCACACTATACTAGTTAAGACAAATCTAATAAAAATAAATAAATATAATTCATACTAAACAACTATATGTATATCTGTATTAAAATGAATTATCATATTGCATGGTGGACAAAAGCATTCTTGCATGTGTTAAAATATATTTGTTAGCTAATTACAAATACCACTTCTACCGAAGTAAACTTTTTAACTTCAAAATGCATGCCAAGGAAGTGACCTCATTTTGCTGACAACCCATCTGACCTCCACTCAACTACCCAGGCATCCTTCCACACCATTGAGACTTAGCTTAGTTATAACAAACTAATACTTAATCCAAAAAAAAACTAAGCTCCTACTATTCCTCCCTAAAAACATCACCACACTCAAAAGTACATTTGCCATGTTATCCTGCAACAGCACTATCATCTCAGCTGAATCTAGTACTAAATTACTAGGTGTTACAATAGAGGAACAGCTTAAGTTTGATCTCCATATTACTAAATCAGTAAAAAGAACTCATCAGAAACTTGAACACCTTTTCCGTAGCAAGAAATACTTAACTAACACTGCCCAAATAACTCTTTCCCAGGCTTTATTACTTCCAACACTCCTGTACAGCTGCCACATATTCACAAACCTAAATTCTACACTTATTTCCAAGCTTGAAACTACCTATAATAAGATTGCCAGATTTGCAGCTAACCAAACCTACAAGTCACACCACTGCTTAGCACTACATTAACTAGACTGCCTGGAATTCCCTCAGCTGCTCCAACTATACCAACTACAAATCATCCCCTCTGTCCTCTATCTACCCTCCATCTGCCCCAGCCTCTCCACTATCATATCCAAATATTCCCCTGCTAGGACACTACACAGTTCAAATCAAGAATTATTAGATATCTGCAAACCCAAAACCTTAATAGGCTGCCTTCTCTATAACTGTAACCCAGCTACATCCTGGAACCAACTCCCCTTGGAAATAAAATCCCTCCAGCATAGCAAAAATTTCAAATTAGCCACAAGGAAATACCTAAAAACAAAAACAAAGTGGTCTTGCCACTGTAGCCAACCACCCTGAAACCTCCATCCTTTCACGTATTTCACCACCTCACTCTTAATGTATCTCTAACACTATTCCCCTGCCTCTTCTACCTCTTCCCTTCCTCTATCTCCAACCACTCTTAATTCTTACAGTCTCAAAACAACCTACCTGTCTAGTCTGTCTCCTATACTCTACCTCCCCTACATCTCCTACTAGCCATTCTTACTTTCCTTTCTTGTTTCAAAACTGCTATACAACTAGATCCTACCCACTTTAAATAAGCATCTGCCTAACTATTAACTCATTTTGCTCTAAGCAGCTTAAATAATATTGTAACTAGCCACATTTTCTTCTGCTAATTGTTTAAAACCTTGTTTGTGACAACTCACATACTTGTCTGCCAATTGTTAATACTCTGTATAACTGAGTTGCCTGAGGAGCTTTTTTTCTCTCCAGGTCTCTGCTTGTAAGATCCTATAGCTGATTGTTACTACTATGTTACTAAAATTTAATAAATTGTTTTCTAGTCCTGAGGAGCTTTTCTCCCCGGGTCTCTGCTGAAAATGAGCCAAAAGCTCAGCCAGACTAACACGGTTAACAAATGTAAAATAAATAAATAAATAAATAAAGCTGTTGGATGTTTCCAGATATATAATTAAATCCCAGCTGCTTCATTTAGATGAGTAGATAAATAAGAATGAATGTCTGTTCTATCATCCTAAATGTTTAAAGGAGTATAATTTATGGAACAACATATTGTCATTTCAAATAAGGTACTACCTTTGCTACGTATAAGGCTGATGACTTTATGGGTAGACGCATCAGACAGAATATTTACCCCATGGTTATCATATGGGGTCTTGCTTTATTCAGTAAGTGGGCATTCAAAATGGGTGGCAAGAACCTTTAAATGTTTCAACATAAAGGTGTATAAAGCTAGGCCTTTTATTATGCCTATGTTCCTACTTGTAATAAAGGGTGCATATAGATCAGTTAGGATTGCTCTCTGACTTAGCCATTGAGAAAATGTTAACTTCTAACACCATTATATATTTGTGAAAGTAATTAAAAAAATAAGCAATAGCATAACCAGATACAGACAAAATGCACTTTGATAAAATTGTCTTAAATGTGTCATTTTACAGTGTATTTGAAGCTATGTATTCCAGAAACGTGAAGCCCACTTCTGAGCTTAATGAATCAGACTATGTAGATAAGTTTGTTGTCTGCTGCTGTTTGTGTATTATTTCTTGTCTGATAGACAAAAATAATACATATCACCAACAAAGATCTAAGAACATTTGTTTCAGATACGTAAAGCCCTAGCAGTCTAATTTTGCATGTGCATTGTTGTACTGATGATATCATAGCCAATAGTATAAAATCAATATAAAACCAAATAATTAGTGTAACATTCATTTGTAAGAAGCTGTTTCTTCCTTCCTCATAAGTAGTATTCTTTTTTGTTTCACTCATTAAGCTGTTCTACTTGTGTTATACAAAATGTGTTTCTCTGCTTGAAGGGGGACATAAACATTTGTAATGAGTCACATGCATAAGCAGCTTTATAGCCTCATGTAATTGTGATGTGTCTTCTAGCCAGTAAGACTTAATGACTTCTGCTGGTTTGTTAATGAATGATACTAGATATACATCATTGTGCAGGAATTGCCATGAAAAGCAACATGTAATTATGCTAATGCAGTGAGAAAGATAGAAACCTCATAGAAAATAAAGCATAGACATCAAGCATTGGTACAGAGTTTCCATCAACAACACCATAAAAGTTTATAACATTCTTTAGAAGTGCATATAATATATAATGTTATGAACAGTAAAAGCATAGACATTTGACTAACAGCACTTTTACCAAATGGTTCTTCTGCCTGAAGGTTGTAATTCTGTCAGAAATATAAACTATCAGCTGTAAAATAATGTGTAGTTATGAACATTTAACTGCAGGGAATAAGAAACTTCCATTAAATTGTTCCACGTTTGCTGCACTCTACCTGCATTACTTGGGAGGGAGAGGTTGAATGCAGAAGTTTAGGGAAACTGGTTCTTTATGCCAGTCCTTTATTTATTTATTTATTTTTAGAAAATCAAATAATTTTATATCATTAATATATGTCATAGCTTCCATGTTGTATGACATAATAGTACAACAATAACATGCCTTATCAGTGTTAGTGCTCTGGAGTACAGTTGTGGCATAGCAGACACCACTGTGTACCATGTACCAATATTAATATTCTAATTAGGCAAATTAGTCATACTGTACAGAGTGTAGAAAATTATTATAAGAAGTTTAGAGTAGACAGGATAAATTACTCAAACTGGGGTTGAGAGAGGTTTGCACTCCCATGTACAGAAAAAACAAAACAAGCAAAAAAAAAACTCTTAATGGGCTGTTCTTATCTGCATTCATTTTCATCTTATTGTGTGCCGCACAGCTGCACTGCATTCTTTAAAACTGCAATTAATTAGATAAAGTAAGGCAAAATGCCTAAGATAAAAACAAATGCAATGAATTTATACAGTTATAACACTGTACATTTCTGGTATATATCATATTAGCACCTTTCTGCAAAAAAAACAAAAAAAAAAAAAAAACATTCCCTGTCTTTTATATTGCTTTTACCATAGAGATATTAGGTGAATTAAACTGCGGTGGTGGTGCTGCGGTAGCGTTGTCGCCTCACAGTTAGACGTTGTGCGTTAGGCCCGCAAGCCAGCATGTAAAACTCTACTGCCAATCATTAGCGGACGAGTTCGCTGTGGCTTACCCCCCACCGAAAAGCCGAAAGACACACACACACACACTTGATGAATAATGGTGTTGTACCTTTACGTGTATTAATATTTTATGTCAGAAAATAACTGTGGAGAAAGTATTATTCATAAGAGCGTGTGCCCTTACTGCATTCTTCTTCTTCTTCATGGAAAACAGTCAGCATTTTGTGAATGATGTTTTCACTGTAAACATAAGCACCATAAGAAAGATCAGAGCACAAAGGACTGAACTGCAACAAACTTAATTTAAAAAACTTGATACCAACAACATGCAGATGCTATATTATCTGTAGTGAGTGCAGTAAATCTTTGAATTCTTGTGAGTTTATATGTGAATAGCAGATTCTTGTGCAAATTCCTTCCACCTTCATTTGCCTTCTGTGTAATTCTGAGCAAGTTACTTTGTGAGACTGTGCTCTCAGGTTGTCCCTGAAAAACAAAAATTGCATCCAGTGGACTTACATGGTCAACAGACAGGTAAAAAAAAATGTTTCAATTACATTTGATTTTGCCAAAGGAATCTTTATACAATCGTTATAGTCTATTAACTTTGTAATTTCATGGAATTTTTATGAATGTTTAATGTTCTACTTCTTGGGTTTTGCTATGTTTAATTAAAATAAAGTTGCTTATATTAATATCGTGACATATTTGATTTTGTAGCATATACCTTTTACACATAAAAAAACAGAAATAATATCAGCTTCATTAAATAATCACATTTGTAGTTGATCTGCTGGACAAAGCCCTTCAGTACTCATCATACCCCAGATATCAAAATGCTTGAAATATGTGGATATTTGCACAATATCAGATAAAGGGAATGCTGGTTATACAGAAAACAAATGATTTATTTTCACCATGGCTCTGAAACATTATTGTCAGACTATTTTAAAACATTACATTTGTTAATAGCAGAAAGAAGTATTAACTTATGAGGCATGTCCTTTTAAGTACAATTAGTGTTTTGTGTCCCATCCGTTCATACCTTCCCCTTACCATTTCTCCAGCTTTTCCTTACCCTCTTGAATATTTCTGTGGATTCACTCTCCATGACTCATCCTGGTAGTCCACATCATGAGTTTACAACCCTTTTTGTGAAAAAAAATGTCATATAAAAGTTGCGGAGCATAGCTAGTTGCTGTAATCTACTGCCTTGGTAACCACCTTCTCCCTCTCTTCTTCATGCTTATGATTTCTCCTTTACATCTTATGATGTTACTGTGTGCAATGATATTATATTTCCATATCTGTTCTGGTGGCATTTCAGAACAGCTGTAGCTCCTTTACTTCCTAATTTTATCATTTATTTTACATGCGGAAGGTAATTTTGGTAGTTTACCTCTCAATTCCTTCAAGCAGCTGGATGTTCTGTTCTTTGTAAAGACCCCAGAAATGTACACATCATTTCCATCCAAGTCTGTTCCTGATGATCCAACCTAAATGTGGTCCACACTCCCAAATCCTTTCTGTGCTTTGTTGTAATCAGTCCAATTCCCAATAGTTGATACATGCCGCCATCTGTGTTTTGTTGTAAACAGACCCATTCCACACAGCTGATATGTGCCACCATCTGTGCTTTGTTGTAGGCAGTCCCATTCCCAACAGTTGATACATGCTACCATCTGTGTTTTGTTGTAGTCAGTCCCATACCCAACAGCTATGTGCCACCATCTGTGCTTTGCTGTAGTCAGTCCCATTCTCCAGAGCTGATATGTGCCACCATCTGTGCTTTGCTGTAGTCAGTCCCATTCTCCAGAGCTGATACATGCCACCATCTGTGATTTGTTGTAGTCAGTCCCATACTCCAGAGCTATGTGCCACCATCTGTGCTTAGTTGTAGTCAGTCCCATTCCCCACAGCTGATGTATGGCACCAACTGTGATTTGTTGTAGTCATTCCCATTCCCACAGCTGATACATGCCACCATCTGTGATTTTTTATTGTCAGTCCCATTACCCACAGCTTCTACATGCCACCAGATGTGCTTTGTTGTACTCAGTCCCATTCCCCACAGCTGATACATGCCATCCTCTGTGATTTTTTGTAGGCACTCCCATTCCACACAGCTGATATGTGCCACCATCTGTGCTTTGTTGTAGTCAGTCCCATTCCCCACAGCTGATACATGCCACCATCTGTGCATTGTTGCAGTCAGTCCCATTCCCGACAATTGTATACATGCCACCATCTGTGCTTTGTTGTAGTCAATCCCATTACCAACAGGTTTTACATGCCAACACCTGTGCTTTGCTGTAGTCAGTCCAATTCCCCAGAGCTGATACGTCATCATTTGTGATTTGTTGTAGTCAGTCCCATACTCCAGAGCTGATATGTGCCACCATCTGTGCTTTATTGTAGTCAGTCCCATTCCCCACAGGCTGATACATGCCACCATCTGTGCTTTTTTGTAGTCAGTCCCATTCTCCACAGCTGATACGTGCCACCATCTGTCCTTTGTTGTAGTCAGTCCCATTCCCCACAGCTATGTCCCACTATCTGTGTTTTGTTGTAGGTAGTCAGTCCCATTCCTCACAGCTGATACATTCCATTTGTGCTTTGTTGTACTCAGTCCCATTCTCTAGAGCTGATATGTAGCACCATCTGTGCTTTTTTGTAGTCAGTCCCATTTCCCACAGCTGATACCTGCCACCATCTGTGCTTTTTTGTAGTCAGTCCCATTTCCCACAACTGATACATGCCACCATCTGTAGTTTGTTGTAGTCAGTCCTATTCCCCACAGCTTATACATGCCACCAGAGTTCCTGTGCCCAAGTGCAATACTTTGACTTTGTTTCCACTGAACACCAGCTGCTGCCAATTTACCCAGTAAGTTGCCCTTTCTCAATCCTCCCTTAAACTACCCCATTCTCCATTGCTGTGTCATCATCAAGGAGACAGAACTTGTTCTGTAGCTTCTCAAGTATACTTGAAATTAACACACACTGAAGAGTACTGGACCAAAGACAGACTCTTCTAGTACTCCGTTAGCATTAGTAGTGGGAAGGTAATTGACTCAACTGCCCACCCTTCCAATATAAGCACCAGTGTAGCTTACTTGTAAGCAAACAGCTGTTGCTTAGTATGTTAGTCCTTCATGAAACACAGTCTTTCTACATTTCCTAAGAACGACTGAGTCACTGTAACTTTTTTGACACTGGCACATTGTGGAACTATTAAAGCCTGCATGCATCTTAATATCTTTTGAGATTTTTCTGTTTATTTGTCTGTTAATTCCAAGTGTTGAATGCATTTCCATAGATATTTTGTTGAAAAACTTTAGAAAGCTGCATGCATATATGTTAGGAACTGTTTGTTTTGAAGTTTTGAGATCAACATGCATGGTCCTACTTTTCTATTTATAAATGTGTGGTTCAGCCATGACACAATCTAGAGGCTTATCTATGTGAATGCAAAGCACTGTTTTTCAGCTTACTGTTCATTGCAAATTAGATACTGAAAAATA
This sequence comes from Protopterus annectens, assembly GCF_019279795.1. Lineage (NCBI taxonomy): Eukaryota > Metazoa > Chordata > Ceratodontiformes > Protopteridae > Protopterus > Protopterus annectens. Next base: position 1,281,133,370 of record NC_056733.1, read on the forward strand.
GCTAGGAAAAAAGGCAGGAAGCACAAAAGTATAAACTTCTTTCGGTTCAATCAAAAACAAATAATGTGTAAAAGGAAAAAATGGCAAAATAGCAAAAAACTTTAAATGTCAAAAAAAAAAAATACAGAAAAGAAATAACATTCAGTAGATGCGTGAATGGCGTAAAAAAAAAAAGAACCCATTACACCACCCTGGGCTTTTTCATTTGCATAGCCAACTTGCCAACCCAATTCATACATACAATGTAATTAATTCTCTTAAGTAATTAAATTTATTTTATAATCTAATATCTAAAGTTATTGCATGCTATTGCCTATTTTGGCATTATTATATTAAGCAAAAAATTATATTATCAAGCTAAATCAAAATCTAATAAGCTATTAAATTATTAAAACATAAGTTTATCATATTATACAAAATTCTAGTGTATATTATATTTATTAACTTTTATATTTATTAAGCACACTTGTAATTAGCTAGCTATTCCTTTTCCAACTAGGAATGTTTCCTAAGCCCAATATCCATATAAATATTGCCATGTACTGTATTGAAAAAGCAAATTCGCGCTGTCTCTTATAATGTGTTCTTAATTGTTGATAAAAAGCAACTAAAAAAGCAAAAAAGCGAATGAATAATCTTTGATACTGTGTTATAAAACTTTTTTAACATAATTTAAAAAAACATTTGTCTGATTACTATTTGCTGACACAATTTTTGTAGTGCTTTTGTTACTATTAAATTGCTTTTTACCTCTAAAATGGTAGTGTTACTAGCCCATATTAAAATGTAAATGTAAATCACTAACTAATAAAATGTACAAAACTAACATAACAATAACTTATAACCAATTTAAAAAATAACCAATAACCCATATATAACCAATTCAATAAAACTATTTTAATTTTAAAATTTCTACTTCTTATTTAAATTTCTGCGTATCTATGTTAACTGTGAAATCATTTCATTTGCAAAGTGTATTTCAATAAGAATCCTCTTTCAATAATAAATGCAATGATGAATAGAATATTAAATTATTCAGTTTATTGAAATATATTATACTAAAGTAGAATATAGCGATATTTTGATAACAATAGTAGTTAAATGATTAAAGATATTATTACTTTTATATTATTAAAATTATCTTTAACTAAAATTCTTTCATTTATCTTCAATGTTTGATTTATTTTAGCTTTTTTGTTTTATCTCTTACTATACTTCTATTGAGGATCTAATATTTGTTTATTTTGTTTTTGTCAATTTTGTTTTATTTGTTTGAAACTAAAAGTCATATTAATTAATGCTTCAGTGTTATTAATTATGAATGTTAAAATTAATATTATTAAAAAACATTATATTTAAAAAATTTTTGAAATAAATATTAAATTTAATAATATAATATATAAATTATTTTTACTATAAATATCTTTATTAACTACTTTATTATTATATTACAATACTTTATAATTATATTTAATTTATTACATTCATAAAATAATTACATATATTTAAATATAAAAAATATAATAATAAAAAAATTTATAATAAACAAAATATATGAATAATAATAAATAAATATTAAATAAATAAATAAATTGTTTATAATAAATATTTATAATGTTTATTAGTTTTTATATTTATAAATTAGTAATATTTTTTTTTATAATATATTTTTTTATCGTTTATACCATTGAAATTAGAATTATTTTTCATTCTTATTATATTTGCATTATGATTTAAATAAATATATTTAATTCTTAATAAATAAATAAAATTGCAATGTTGATATAATAAAATAAATAAATATTTTTTATATAATAATAAATAAAAATGTTTGTCAATAAAGGAAGAAGAATATATTTTAAATATTGGTATATATGCCCTTCTATCATAAATTTTAATTTATATGGTGACTAATGGTACCATTGAGTCCTGGGTATAATGAGGTACTTAGTCTACTAATTCAATGGTTGAGTTCTTCAATGGTAGCTTCCCAAGTCTAGCCCCCTCTTCGGATAGGGTACTTGTTCTATAACTCTGTTTTTGCAGGTCTTGTTTGTCATATGATTAAGATGTTTCCATTTTAGCATTTTATTTGTTACTTTCTTAAGATGTTACATTTTGATTTAGATTCTTTTTTGCGTAATAATCTATCAGATTTCAATATTTAGTTCTGTCATTTTTAACAATTTCTAACCTATATAAAAACATTTGATCACAAGTTAATAAGCAACATGAAATAACAGTTGTTTTTCTTGATTTTTGTAAATTTAATTACCCTTAAGAATAGCAATGTTTGATCCATTTGTTTACATATATACCTTTATTTTACTGAAATTTACTGTTCAAATTAACAAGTTGGTTAACAGGTTTTTTCTTAAATATTAATTCCTTTGTATTGGAGGTTGGTTTCTATATTTATTTCTTTTTTTTGTTTCTTCATTATTAAGTTCTCAAAAAGTCTTCAGAATTTATTTATTTTTTCTTTAGTTTTTCCAAATTTCAGTTTCATTATTCATTTAAAACAAATTGTAGTTACATTATTGTAACTTTAACTTCTAGTGGGGTTTCAGTGGGGAAACAATTTTCTTTGTGTTAGTGGGTGGGCCTAGAGTGTTAAACTGTCTAGTACTTCTTGAAACATTTGCTCTTTTAGTGTCTGTGGGTAACCTCTGTCATGAAAAGTTTCTCTGTTAATTGGGCCTCTGCAAGAATGCAAAGGAAATCCATTCACATTCTTGAGGCTCTAATGAATTGAGCCTTTAAATCGTGCTTTTCCTGAGAGAAAGTGATGGTAATGCTATACAATGCCTTTTTAATAGAAGAGTTGGTTTTCGGCTGACAATAGATTCAATTGTTTGTAATTCTGATTTTTAATTCTCAACATTAAAAAATTCATCCATTTAATTACTAACATTTATAGTAAATAGAAAATTTGTTGTCTCATTTATACTTTACAAGAATTTAAATAAAAATTTTGTACTTCCTTCCCATTTAAATACAAATATGTCTATTCTACTTTCTGTATGTAAATTAAGAATTCTTGACAAGGTCTTCAAAATCATGTTCAAGCAAAATGATATATTTCTAAATTGCGTCCTGCTGAAAATTCATTCATACTCCCAGTGATGAAACTGTAAAATTACTTATATCTGTACGGCCATGTTGTTCTTAAAAATCATCTGTCTTTCAAAAAAAACTCCCCAAAAAAATTGTTAAAATTTTTGATGTTCATCATATATTTTCTGTTAACCAATAAATTTCAATGTCATTAAAAATGTGTTTAAAAGATGCAACTAAAAATATAAATAACTAAAAAGTCTGTTTGTTTGTATGTTGAGGATTATAAACATAATGTTTTCCTTAATACTTACCAAAAATCTTTGAAAGGATGTCAAATGTTGAATTGGTGCCAAAACAACAACTTTATCAAGGTGGTTCATTGATACTGTTAATTGTTGCCACAATTGGTCTTGCCTTGAGTGGTTCAGTAACTTATTAGATCCTAGAACCTGAAATATTGGTGGTATAAGAGTTGTGGTGTGTCCCTTGTGAATCTTGGGTATACATATTACTGCCCTAAGAGGTTTGTGCTTATAGTATACTGTTTGATTCCTGCATTTAGCTCTTGCAGAAACCATATTGAGAGGGTACTATTTTTGGAACCTTCCTGAAGTTATGAAGTAATGAATGTTCTAGATTTGTTGTATATGTTCTGTGGCATGATCCCCTTTGTGTTGTTTCTGTTTTTTCATCTGCCTTATCTGAGTTGTCTAAACTTCTAATAATAAGTTTGACCAGCATATTGTTTGAATTATTTTGTTCTTAGATATCTTGTTGTAAGTAGTTTTTCTTGTTCTTTTGTTCTTTCTTATCTGGATGATTTTTGGGTTGAAATTTTATCTTCAACTAGATCTTATGATCTGATTAAATTCAAAAATTTAATTTAATTCAGCTGTCTATTGAATAGTGAAAATTCCAAAATTTGAAAAGTATTTCATCAAAAAAATATAAATGTTGGTGCAAGCTGTAAAATAGTTTTTGGTAATTTGTGTCCTTTTTTGAGTTCACATTTGTTAGTGTTATAGTAAAATAAACAGTTAAATCTATTTTATCTATTCAAGGTATTTTGACTTATACTAGTCTATATTTAAATATATGCTCTAAGCTGTGTCCCCCCTCTTGCTGTTTCTGGTTCTGTGTTTAGTTATATGCCGTTGGGAGTTTTTACAAGTTCTTATGGTTCTGGAACTGGGTGGAATTATACCAGTTCTGTTTTTGAGCTGGAATTTCCTTATCAATATTTTTTGGGTCATCTTTATTTTGTCATTCGTCTTTTCAGTTGTTCTGGTTTGTGTGAATTCATCATAAGGTTGAAAAGTCAGTTCTGTTTGAATGAAGTCATTGATTTAATTTATCACTTCTAATATCCTTTTCCTTTCATATTTTTTTGTAACTTTCTAATATCCTTAGTCAATATTGGTCCACCTCATCTGTCTTTTTATTATAGTCTTTTCATTTGAAAAAACCTTTGTCAGTATAAATTATTATATTATTTTTCCTTCTTCTAAAAGTTTTAAATTCCAATTCATTGTCAGTCAAAATATTCAAAGATGTATATAATCAATTCTTCAATTATTATCCAAACTTTCACAGAATTAAATTTAGTTTCTTTTAGGTAATTTATGAGCAAAGATATTAATTTATTGTCGAAATCTTGGTATGCAAGAGTTTTTAATACATTCCTGCATTTTTAGTATAGTGAGCTTTGTTGCTCTTCTACTGTTAGTGTATCAGTGGTATGTGATTTCTCTGAATCTACTTGCTTATTAGGCTTAGTAGTAAGTGAACGAGTGAAAAGTCTGAATCACTTGTTAAATTGCTTGTTAGTAGAAGTATTGTTTCTTGCCTGCTATAGTCAGTTCGTTAGTGGAAAAGCTGGTTGATGAATTAAAAAGTTTCACATTCCTTTGCGAATGAAAAACTTGTTGCTCGAACCAAAGTTAGAAGTTTCATTCGCTGTATTTAGTCTTTTGGCGTAAATTCCTGCTCATGGTTTGCACAATTATCTGTTGCCTAGGCCAACTTGTTAAATTGCTGCTGCTGGTGTCAATTGAGTTAACAAATGTTATTCCTTGTCTAAATTTTGTCACTGAAGTCAGTCAAGTTAGTCTTGTCTTAACAAAGACTAAAAACACTTCTGTGGGTACCTTCAGTGCTTTCTCTAAATAAGTTATACCAAAACACAAAAGGATACACTGTCTCAAAAAACAGCTAGGAAAAAGTTAGCCTGGGAAAACCTATGTCCAAAAACTTCTTCATACGAAAAGTTAAAAAAAAAATAGCAGGAAAACATCTCCTTTAACATTCTTCAAAAAAAATGTCAAAAAAAAGTTAAAATACGGACGTGAAAAATGGTGAGCTGAAAAACGGCAAACCTTGGACTCTCATTAATTCAACTTTTTCAAGAGATGATCCTGCCTCTTTATCCTCAATACTTGCTTTAAAATAGTAACCGAAGCAGTGGATAGCATTTATTCATTGTATACAGCATATTTAGACCTGATCAATGCTTCTAACACTATTCTACATGCAGACTTTATTGACAGACTTGTAAATCTGAATATAAATCCTTATTCCTTATTATGTGGTGGATAACTAATTGGTTGCTTGACAGAACTGATGTTGTTGGAGACACAGGTGCTGTTTCTGAAATGAAAAAAAGTTACCAGTGGTGTAGCACAAATCTCAGCATTGAGCCTTCTCCTATTTGGCATCTAATTCTCAGACCTTCAGGTCAGCAAACCTGGCCTGTAGTTAACTAAGTTTATAGATGGCTATAAATCAAATGTTATTTGATCTTCAACTGATTACTCTAAAATGGGTTCGATCATATGAACAACTGGTGCAAGGACAATGGTCACAAATTAAATTAAAAAAATCCAGCATAGTTTGTTAGTAAACAAAACTGGTTAGCTTATCATATAGGTGATGCAACCATACAGTCTGACACTGTTGCAAGGGATTTATCTCTCATGTTGATAATTATTTATTATTTGACCATCATGTCTCCACAGTAGTACATAAAGCCTTTAATCTGACTCATTCCATTTCCAATGGTATCTCCATTAGATCCAAATAAATCTTTATTCTTATTTACTCATATCTTATTAGACCCATGATTGAATATAATTAATTTGCTGGCATATATTTCTGTAAACATATCACACAACTTGAAAGACAACACAGATTTGTAATTAAAAAAAAAATCAGTAGCCTCAAAAATATTAGTTATCAAGAGAGACTGGAAACCCTTTCTCTACTTGTCTGTGGAGATCTGTGCATAGCCTTTTGAGTAATGAAAGTTTCAACCCTATTCAAACAATTATTTCTTCACAGAGTTAACGGTACCTCAAATACTAGGTAAAAGGAACTAAGCCTGCATTAGCAGATAAATAACACATGGCATGGAGTCACATCTCAGTGTATCTCTCACCTCTGGAACAAACTTTCACTACATGTCAAGTAGAGAAGCCACCTTGCCACCTTCAGGGTAAACCTAGATAAGTGGATGGCATCCCCAAATTCTCCTTGAGGCTAGAGGGAACTTTATTATTATTATTATTATTATTATTATTATTATTATTGATATTATTATCATTATCTATCACCAACCATACAAAAGAACAATCAGAATACAACAATTGCATCTCTCAACAATTGACCATTGATATAAATTAATAAAACATTATTATATAGACCTTCAACATTGCAGGAAGCCAAAAAAGCCAATACTAAAAATTATAGTTTTCACCTCCAAAAACTTTAATATTCACCATTGTTTTAATTTAGAATCTGAAATCAGTTCCTCTCATCCTAATGTCCTTTGTTGATATACCATCACTATCCCATTAAAACCTAACCAGCCATGGTCCTCAGGAGCTTGGCTTAGTATTCTGAGAGAGCTCCTACCTATAACATCCCCAACAGACAAAACAGAGTACTGTCACACCTCAATTAAGAACCTATAAAATATTTCTTCCCAACTTCTTTTGAGATATTTATGTCTGGATGTAGCGTAAAGAACCTTAGAATTTCTACTAAAGCTACCTTCAGTTTCCATTCCCTAGTTAACAGGTGCTTACCAAGACTAACAAGACCTGTATATTGCTTTTAACTCAAACCGCTTAATCCTGAGAAATCCAAAACCCCAGGCAATCCCATCCTTGTGTATAGGATAATATATTTATATATTTATGTCCTAACAGAGTTCCTCCACCCTCCACTCCACATATCCAATATATGTCCTCAACCAGCATCCCCACCACCACCTCCACCATCACCAATTAAAGAGCCTTCTAGGAGTAACATACCAAAAAATGAAGAAGAGGGAACTTTTGAATATGTTTTTTGGCTAGACCTGTAGTGGTCTGATGACTGATTGCCTAGTACTTACCTATGAACAAAATTTACATGGCAGTAATTTATGGTGAACTGGCATTTCAGACATAAAACATTATAAATGACTTGTATGCATAACCCCATGATGATAAAAACTTTTTCTCACAAAATAATTACAATTTAGTAATGTACAGTGTTAATATGGATAGGGTGAGCATGGACTTTTACTTACCCACAAATAACACTGTTTAGGAAAAACAAACATCTTGTTTTCTGAAAGAAGCATTTCGCTCCAAACATAGCTCTCAATTAATCAAGGACAAATCTCAACAGAGTCAGGAACAAATCCAGAATTAATCAGGGACACTTTTAAAATATTGGCAAAATAATAGTTTTCAACTTAATATTAATTTTTGAAGTAAAATAAGTATGTAACTCTAATTATTGCTGTGAAGTCCAGTTAAATCCCACTGAACTGCCACCAAATAAGGTGACGCCCAGACAATATTCCACCACCTCTCAACAATAATATGATGTCTCCCACTATCCTGGGTCAGTAACTAAGGATATTTAATCCTCACTACTGACTCTAGTGTGAGACTGTCACTTAAACAGGAGTAATATTTCACAATTTTGCCCTAATAGCAAAACAGGAATATGCTCTTTAATCTGAGACTGGACTGTATACTTCTGTCCATCTCTAATGTAACTCATTATACATTTAAGAGCAATGTGTTCCAGTTTAAGATATGCTCACACTTAAATAAATTATATCTCACACATCCAAACATTTCTAGGAAAGCCTGACACAGATTTCCCACTGTTTCCCTTCCCCAAAATAATACAGTAATGCTGCCACAAATCTGAGTGTCTTCAGGCCCTTTTAAAGGGGTGTCCAAAAATGAAAATGAAAATGAAATATCAAAACAAATAGTAGCAAATGACCTAAGCAGACAGGCTTTCAGAGTGGCCTGGGAAGTTATCATGGGAAGTATAGAGACTCTCCAATTACTAAAGAAAGCACTGATTGTCCAGCCACAATGTAAGTTAATAAAATATGTATTATTTAATATTTAATAATGAGCAAAATGATTAAAAATATAAAACAGTAATTCCCAATAAACAAACAGATCTCAATGACCAGGAAAATGAAATCAATCTGATTAGTTATAATTGCCTAACTAACTAAACAACACTGTCCCTGATCTAAAATAAATTACTACAGCAGAGCAAAGGCAGGCGTACAGTTCTTGGTGAGTCATTTTGAGTATCCACTGCACAATACATCTGTGAATGAATTACAACTGGCTGTTAACTGACAACTAAAAATTGACTTCTGAAACTGACAACTGTAACTGACACTACAACTATACCTGACTTCAACAGGCCATTTTATAGACTGGCCTAACTGTCACAACTGTTCCAGTTCTAATTTTCATTTCATATTTTGAAAATCAACCAACCTGTTTACTGAAGTTCTTTCCTGTCTTTCAGCTTCTGACAGTAACACATAGCAACTGTCACCTTTCTGATGACATCATCTGCAGATCAGCTGAGTCTGAGATAGTTTGCCTTTAAAATCTTTCTTCACAAACATGCGCAGTTAGAAATGTAAAATTACACTGTTTAAGTCTTTAAAACATTCTGTACAAACAGATCATAAATCAACATATAAGAACCTATTGACAATATCATAGCTAGTCATGATGGCATACAATACACAGGTCAATCAGAAATGATATACAAAACTTCAACCACACATCCTAGCACAAATGACAGTGTTCAATTTCTTCACAATTGTCATTATTTATTAAGTGTAATTCAGCAGCTTTTTTTCCAAAAGTCACTCATTTTGTGAGGGATTAAGAGGGACAGAGTTAAAATTTGAGTCAAAATTAGGGATGTCCCTGAAAATCAAAGAGAGTTGACAGGTATGAAATATGAAATGCTATGGTGGGAAATACATGCTAAAGAATATCAGTGGTGGACCAAAATATTAGTGATGTTTAAATAGCAATTTCTCTGCATCCAAAATTAACTTGTATAGTCCAATTTTTCTTGTATCAGTGTTCATAGAAATCATAAATTATTACCTCCATAGCAAACACTGTGCACAGTTATTGTAATGCACAAATTTGATACAGCTACATAAAATTAAATGGCATGCAGAGTTCTCATAGTCATACACTATTGTAAGGCTGTAGGGTAAGGCCTTAATATATATACCTGACAACCATGTGCCTGGTCACATTACCAAGTATTTCTGTCTCTTCCATATGCAGAATGGTTTGGAGGGATGGGTATATCTGACATAGCTTACCACTGCTCTAGAACAGACTCCCTAGCCGCATAAAACAAAATTCATCCCTGTCCATATTCAAGCACAATTTGGATCTGTAGGTGGGAAACAGAAAATTTACCCTAGGACTGCCCCTTGTGCTACTAATGGACAGAGGAAGCCCCTTAATTCTTTATCCTATGCATGGCAACCCTCAAATTATCTATGGTATTATCCCAATTATTCCCATTAGGGGTAAGATATAATTACTGACCATGAGAGGGATAATGCCAGTCTCTATCAAAATGGGCTAGGTTAATTCGATCACAAAAATGAAAATCGGCTAGGCTTAAAATGGTCAGCAGCAGCAGCTAGATAAGCACTTACCTATGAACCTATATATAGAGAGAGAGGGAGAAAACATGGCAGCATAGCAGGTGAAGACCAAGGTCTCCAGTGTGGGAACATAGTGAGATGAGGCTGTTTATTAGTCATGTTCTATGTCCTGATTTGTGTTGGAAGATCACCCACTGCCTGATGGGTGCTGTGCCTAGATGTTTGAAGAATTATTTGGGAGAGTACTAAAAAAAGATATTTGAATACCAAAAATGGGGAACAATGCCGGCATAGGAGGTCCAAGCTCTCATGAAACCAGCAACAACAATGGCAACTATAAAGGCAGATAGAGATAGTACATATAGTATCCATATTTTTATAATTCTAAGTAAACATGTATATTTGTCCTAATGTCTAGCAAATGAAAGAGTACAAAAAAACATGCTCACGGAACATGAGTATACTTCAGAGAGTACCACCATAAGTAATAGAGATGTACATCCTATGATGCCTGAATTATATACTGCATATTATTATAGACACTTTGAATGTGATATGCATAATCTCTACATATATCTCTAGTAATGTTCTTTTTAATAGTTTTGTTGTGTTGTTTTGTCTTGGCATGAAAGTAGCATTATGATTCCTTTGCAGGAATAGCATTGTCATGCAGTGAGCCATGATATCAGTCTGACACCAGCATTCTGACTGACATGATAAGAATTGTAGACAGTGGTATACATTTCCACTATTAGGGCATCAATCTATATATGGAGGTATGTACCTCGCATTGATGTGACTAATAGTGTTTTTATGCTTTATGCTATTTTTCCTGTTATTGTATGACAATAATGGTCATATAAAACATCATGATATCTCCTGGATGCATAGAAAAAATATATGAAAGAACAGCCTTTTAAGCTATTCGAGCTAAGCTAAAACACCAAGCAGTAGTAGTAAGAAATATTTGTAAATTAATTGCCACACAGTAGTAAAAATCTTGTTACAATCTAATTACTTAACTTTTACAAATAAAAATAGATGTAAGTTCTTCATCCCAAAGCAGCAAATCTTGTTGTGATTAAAAATAGCTTCACTTCTTAGTAGCAGAACAACAAATATTTATTGGGTGAAACTTAAAATTGGCAGATAAGTACTGTGCTTATGCAAAGAAATTAAAAATAAATCTTGTGTTTATGTATATTACAGAAACAAAGAAAAAAATCAACATTCTGTTTAATTCTATAGAAATGTAAATGTAATTGTGATTGGTTAAAACTTGAATATCTTTTAGAATATATATTAGAATATAGGTGTTTTAATATTCTAATGGTTATCCTGCTTCCAGCTTCTCCGTGTTTGAATGGAATGTTTGCAGCTAGGTAATTCAGTTGTAAAACTTGAATGAGAGAACTTTGAAAAACTGGTGTGTTATAAGACTTATAATTGCACCAATGAGGATATAGTAGTTGGGGTCGGTGTGTTTGGTGGGCTTTATAGATACATAAAGGTGTACCATTAGGTGTTAAACATCTAATCAGATATGTAGGCTAACTTGTCTACAACTCATACTACACTATCCATTGTCTGTGTGATTGCATAGAGAAAATGTATGTGGGAAATCAGGAAGTAAAATATGACTGGGTGAAAAATTGAAATGCTGGTCTGCTATGGGTCTTTTAACAAACGCCAATGAGAACTTCATAATTTGGGTTATGTGTGACTGGTATTTTTTATATAGAAATTAAATGTTGCTCTTGTTGGCGTACAGCAGATTATCAGTTAAATAACAGTATTTTTTAAATAAATATGAGAATTTAAATATTGAAATCAACCCCGCTTAAAATGTCTCTATATGTTAAAAATTAATAAAAATAGCTTGTCTGCAGCACTTTCCCTTATGCTTCCTCAGAACTGCCTCTCAGGTGGAACCTTTTAATTTGAAAGAAAACATTTTCTGCACAGAAGTATAATAACTAATAACCAATTAATAATTAAAAATTAATAATAAATAATTGAATAAATCTCCACCAAAGTTAAATTAAAACAGGAGAGTTCTGCTGTCAATAATAAGCATGGGAATGGAGTGTCCTAATATTGAGAACGCTGGTGATGGAAATCTGAATGTTAAGTCCTGGTGGTTTACATGCCTCTAGTCTGATCTGCCATTCTAATTCACATTTTTCCAGTCTGTCATTTAATAATCCTTGTAGTACTTCTTTTGGATTGTGATCTAAAATATGAAATTGGAATGTCTTATATCTGGATCGATCTCAGTTGTGTTTAGCTAGTACATTGTTGTTGTTGCTGTAACAGATGTCTGTAAAGTGTCTAGCAATGCTAGTTTTAAGTCTGTTGATAGTTTTCTTGATATAGAAAGCAGCACATCAGGTGAATTGCACCCTGTAAACTACTGATTCCGAATTGCAATTCCCAGGTTCTTGGCTGTGGTAGTAGCAGTCATTGTTAGGGCAGTCATCCCGTTTTTGTTTTTGCTCATGTGCTTACCATAACTGCAGTTGGAGAGTCCACAAGGGAATGTACCCTTCAGGGAGTTGAGTTGGTCAGTGGTTGTTCTGTTAATTTCTCCAACAAAATGTCTGATATTCCTGTTTCTCTGAATATTGAAACTAGTTTTTTTTCTGGTAGTATATTGTTTTGTGTTAGGTTATTCTTGTGAATAATCCAGTTGTCCTTAATGATGTCTATTATAGCTCTTCAGTCAGTGGAGTAAGTATCTGTCATGGAGATGTCTTTATATCCCTCACTGTGGTTTCTTCTCCTGTTAGCTATGTGGCTGTTGTCAGGGTTTGGGTAATCAGGGTTGGTGTATTTTTGGAGGGAGATAGTTTCAAATATCTCAAAGACAAACTTTTTACTGTAATGATGGCTGAGGAAATCTTTCTCTAAGATCGCTATGTTGCTGGTGAAATCCCTTAGATCCTTTGATACTCTCACAATCCTGAGTCCCTGGGATTTAATCATTTTCTTCTTAGTCGGGAAAGGATGCATCTGTCCTCGTGCAATAGTAAGTTTACTCTGGTGGGTTTTTGGTCTAGGTTATTTGAGAGCCAGTCAAAGCCTGGTTGTTACAGTCACAGTCTCTTTGTTCACAAAGAACAGGGAATTTTGCGCAAGCACCCCCAAGCACAAGTAAGATAATGGAGAACCCTCTTCTCAAAGCCACCCTTATCCCTCCTATGTGGATGATCATATGTGGCCCACTATTGAAGACGATAAAGAACAAGAAACCACAGAGAACCAAATGCTGATCATGTTGGAAAACACTCTTTTTGCATTTAAGAGTCTGCAGTGGGAAGAAACCTACCTTCAAGCTTGCTTAAACAAAAGATTAGTTCCCAAAGGACTCAGGCTAGAGAAAAGACTAAACTGCAGGAACTAGAATGAAGATCTAAGTAAAAAATGGCAAGAGATCCTCATGGAAGCTGGCTTGAAGTTAGTAAATGTTCTTCTCAAACATAATAGGAATCTGAGATGCATACAAAAACTTATATTTGAAAAGCTTGAACCTATCATTGATAGAATTTAAGATGATTCAAGCATAGTCAGCCACAAAATAGGTGAGGTGCATCACCTATCACTGGCCTAGAGTGCAAACGTAAGTGATCCACTGTCTTTAGCATTACAATGCAAATTTGTGGGGAGCTGTGCACAGAATCAGTTATAGATGACCTATTTCTGGTCAGGATCCTTATGTAACAGGCAACAAGAAAGCTGGAACCTATTAAAAGCAAGTTCACAGGCCAGATTTTGTTATTTTAACTGCATATAGTACGAATAATGTATTTAGTCTTTTGGAAAGGGAATTCTCAGCTGCTGCTATGATATTTCCTATCACTCAGGGGCTTCAGTGCCATCCAGATAGCTGATGACAGCTTGATCTGCTATCACTTCAAGGATAACAGCTGTCAGGTTTAATGAATCAACATGACACTATCCCGCCAAGTCCTATTGACATCTATGCACATTACCAATGGTGGTGGATGGGAAGATAATTGTGGCCACCTACACTGGTTCTAAGAGGTGTTGAGAAGTGATAGAATCATGTGAAGTACTTTGTTTATAGCCTGGCGGTCAGTGCAGAGGTTAGGATTGCAAACTGTAGTTCATATGGTACAGGGTTTCATTCATTCAGCTCTAATTTGCCTATTGCATGACCTTGCACAAGTCACTTAACCAAAAACTGGTCTCTGGTCACCCCCTGAAAAGGGATTGTCTGTCCTGTGGTCCTACCTATTAAATAAATAAGACTATTACTATCCAATGTTTCTCCTGATGCCATTGTAATTAAGATGGATTTACCTGTACTAACCTGAGTATCTGGAATGGAAGGGAAAGCAGGGTAAGAACTTTAAGGTGCATTTTGGCACGGAAGCATTTCACCCTCCTCTGGTCATACTGCAGGGAGCTTAGGTTTGGTCAAAGTAACTGAAATCCAGTGGAACAACTGAAGTATCAGATATTGTGGATTTAGGGTCACTAGTCACCTTAACAATGTCTGGATGCCTAGTAACTCAGGACGTGGTATATGGTCCTGGGCACAGATGTGCAGGAAGTGTGGACTGGTAGTCTGAAAACTGGGGTATCTCATACTGGCACCTTTATCTTGTCTATGCCCCGTGCAGGAGAATTTTCTCAATACCATCTTGCAACAGTTACAGAGAAAGGATGCATCTGCTCACCTCTCTCTGGAGCAAAATGAATTCTGACATCCACTCAAAAATGCCAGTCATGATCCCATGGAATCAGGATGAGAATATGTGAATCTTTGCCTCTATGGTCTCTCAGAAAGGTGTACCGGACCATCTTGAACCTGTATCTGGGCCAGGAACCAATGTTAACCACCCATTTTCCCAGTGCCACATGTATTCCACCATATTAAAAGTTTAGTCTCAACCCCCAAAGGATTGTCTGTGAGCACCATATGTTTATCATACCTTTGAATGGATGCAGTGCACAACAAAGCTGCATTGTGGGTAGTCAAAAGATGTTATGATCTGCTTTTTCTGTCTCTGTCTCTATTTCTTTCTCTTATTCTCTCTCTCTATTTCTCTCTGTCTCTGTCACTCTCACACTGTCTCTATCTCCCATCAGGGTAAAGATATACATCATGTTGCCCATTTTTGATTATATGTACTGTGCCTATCACTGCCAATATATTAGGTCACTAGACAAAACCCCCTAGTTGGAGGCAATGAGTATTGTGTGATCATGAAGTCAAATTTCCCCAAGCTCATGCACAAACAGAAGTACAGCAACACAGAAACAAAAATACACATATACCACAACAGTGAGTGAGCCAACAGAAGGCACAGATGCTATAAAACCGAGCACAATTCCATGGTCTACAGCAATCACTCCTCTACACCGCTGCCATCTCCCACTCCATTACCAGCAAATTCCAAGTTCCAGTCCTTCTTTCCAACCTTTCTTCTGACACCACAAACCCTCACAACCACCGTACCTGCAGGCTCATGTGGCTACAACCAGTTAAATTAACTTTCCTCAATCTTCACCATCCATACTGTCGCAATCACCAGTTCCATTCTCCAACTCTATCAGTAGTGTCCCAAATCCAGTCCAGTTTCCACAGACTCAATGAAAACAAGTCAAGTACCTTTAAATCACACCTGGCAGACAAAGGTTATGGCCTCCACTTTCTGCATTCTGCAGCCAGCTCAACTCACCACTGAAGGCCCAAACTTTCATGTGTTCAACATTCCCAAAAACAAAGCAGAAATTTCAACACAGACACCACAGACATCAAGGACACCACAATCAACCACACACGCAACCAAGCCAAAGGCACCACCTGATCAACAATCCATAAAAATACAAAGCAAAACATAAAAATGAACAACAGAAGACAGAGAGGCCACTGACACAAGGCACTGCCATTTTTAATGGAAGAGTAAAAATACATCTCACTCATGCAATTATCACCTGCACAGATGGTGGACAGTGTTGTGCATGCAATGATATGGTGGTATGCTTTCAGTTTGTTTACATACTCCATGTATTCCTTAGTCTGCCATTGTGGTTGCACACCAACTGCTGTGAACAATTATAGAGCCCATGCAGAACTGGCTATGCTTTCCTTAGGTTTCACACATTTAGTATGCATTTACACAGATCAGATCCACATTGCTACACAGTTATGCATTATGTTTAGAAATCTACCTGGCCAACCACATTTTCTAGCAGTACATGAATGAGGAAACTGTAAGAAATAAAATATGATGACAAGAAAGCATTTAAAATGTGACCAAAACAAAAAATCTTCAACTTACTGTGTTGACAGGTAAGCCATACCTAGTTCTCTTCCCCAGTGTGGAGACTACGATATCACTAGCAACTTATTAATAGCAACAGCTCTGAGGTCACACTCTCTCTCAGAATTTTTTTTTAATAATTTTATCCCTCACCACCCAGATCAGCACACCCTTCTTTATTTCTTTGCACTTTTCACCACTTCTCCCCTTCTGTCTCTGGCCACAGTTAACTGACATTTGAGGCATAAGTCAGGAGAATGTTGAGGCCATTATCCTGTTATGGCTCAGATACTTTTATTTATTAACAAAAAGAATAAATAAATAAATAAATAAATAAATAAATAAATAAATAAATAAATAAATAAGCAGGTGTTTCCTCTGTCACTTAGTAGTATGACCTAGAGGTTAGTATATTTAGCAATATTGGGTTTGGATATGCAGTGATGGTCAGACCCATGCAAAAAAGACTTGAATAATACCAGTGAACCTTCAGAATAATCTATTTGCACTAAAGTCTCAAGGTTTACATTGTCATTTCACCAATGTAGTTTCACTTATATGAAAGCTGTATAAAGATGTCAATATATAGGGATAGGAACTTGATTTCAGATCATGGTCGTTTTTAAAAAATAATAATGATGATTAAAACAGTTTGTCATTTTATACTGCGGTGATGGTGCTGTGGTAGCATTGTCGCCTCACAGTCAGATGTTGTCTTGTTCAATTCTCAGCTAGAGCGTCTTCTGTGTGGAGACATGCGTGAATGGGCGTACCTTCGTTGAAGGTTGTGCGTCAGAGCTGGCAACTCGGCACGTCAAAATCTACTGCCAATCATTAGTGGACTGGAGTTCTGCTGTGGCGACCCCTAACCGGGAAAAGCCGAAAGACACAACAACAAAACAATTTGTCATTTAGTTGATGGATCTGCATGTCTCATTTTAAATCTGAAATCACAGTCTAAATATAGTTTCTTCTGCATTACTCAGATGTATTCTGCTGTGTTTTTTATTGTAAAATATAAAACAGTTCCAGACATGTAACACTGTATGCAGACAGTCTAGGCATGCTTGAACCTAAGTTGTATATTATCCGGTAAATATGCAATGAATGGGAACATAACTTTCACTGAGAAAAAGTTAGGTGCACACCATGGTGAAGTAAGTGAAACTTTAATAGACATAAAAGGCTACAAAACAATAAAACAGGCACTAAAGATCAATGCTTTCGCTACCTGCCAGGTGGCTTCTTCAGACCTAAATCGTAACAGTCAAACCATCTGTATTTAAATGCAATGAAGATAATCAGAAAAAACACCTGATTAAGACATCAATCATCATTTAAAAACACAGTGAACCTAGCATAAAATCCTATTAGTAATGATGCTTACAAACATTGTAAAACCTTTTTATTTATTAAATAAATCTTAACCTCAGTAATTCTACACCTCACAAAATTCAGAATGTATCCAAAAATCATTAAAAAAAATGTTAAAAAATTATACAAAAATGCAGCATAAAACAACATACTCAATGCTTCAAATGGCGTAACTTCAGGTGGGGTTTCAGGGAGACTCATTCATTAATGCCTGGAAACATTGCTGTTACCTCTCTTCAGTGAAAGTTTTAATATTACCTCCTCTCATATTCTTACCTATCACTTCCACCACTAGAAATGTAAAACTGTGTTCATTACCTTTCTCTATTAAATGAAGTGCCAACGCACTCTTAGTTCTCCTATTCCTTATATCACCCACATGTTCTAAGATGTGCTCTCTGAAACTCCTGTTGGTCTTACCTATATAATAAACATAACATTCAACGCAGTATGAAAAATAAATTAAATCATTTGTACCGCTGTCAGTGTATAGTAATGTCTCTACAACAAAACCCTTATGTGGGTGTTCAAAATAGTTACCAGACTGGATGTATCTACAGGCTTTACAATGTCTACAGGAGAAGGTACCCTCTCTTTGTGACTGGGGTGTATCACCCTTGCTAGCACTCTTATAACACAGTTGTCGCTTCAAAGACCTACTATTTCTAAAACCATATTATGGTCTAGCTCCTATCACCTGTCTGACTTTCTCATTTGTATTCAGTATCCCCCAATTTCTGTTCACAATTTCACAAATCTTACTAATATTACTACTGCCGTATTTCCCCCCAAAAAAGACCGGGTCTTATACTTTTTCCTCTCACTGAAATACGCATTAGGGCTTATTTTCAGGGAATGCCTTACTTACCCCCCCCATACAACAATCTAGATTTATTCATTTATTCACGTACAAAAATCGGCATTTATTCATGTAAACAAATTGACATTTATTTGGTACTTTTCTGTTACTGGGCAACAGTTCTAGGTAACGCATTAACAGTTGTATGAGAATTCTACATAAACAGTGCAACAAACATTTCAACTTCACAATATCTACACCTTGGCTTTCACAGTGCAATATTTCATGCTTAACAGAAAGTGCAGAAAAATCTCAATGCATGTGTATTGGAGGAAGGGAATAAAACAGGTGAATAACTGCCACTTTTTGAGTGGTGATGCTTTCTTTATTCCTTACCCAAACCATAAGACAAGAATGATGCAAAGTCATAAAAATGAAGTCTAGGAACTAGTGGCCTTACTGTGTAATTACCCCTTGATAATGAAACGTTACCTTAATACAATAAAGTCAAAAAACTGACAAGAGCTTGGTGGCAGCTGGAAGCAGAAGCACTCCATTCTGTTGCCCCGATAACAGAAAAGTTATTCAAATACAGTCATGTCATCTTCTTCTGGAACATTGTCATAAGTCTCCAACCCCCAAATTCTGGCCTGAATTTCTTGCAACACCATTTCCTGTAGAACCATTGGCCCAAATCTTTTATGCCTAGCAATAAACACTGCTTGTCCATGTAGACTGCTCTTTGTGTATTGGCAACATGGCTGTCAGTGGTTTTATCTCATGAATTCTTCACCCAAGTCACAACCTCTTGCAGGCTAGGTTTCCCAAAGTTTCCATGCTGATTTCTCTCCATTCTATTTTCATTGTAGTCATTGAGTTATATGTGCAAATGGTCCTTGAATGCCTTATTTATTGCAATATCAAGAGTCTGGAGATAGGCAGTCATTCCTTCGGGAATCATTATTTGAGCTGTTCTTCTCTGTGCAAGGAATTTCTTCATGTCTTTAGTGAGGTGAGTGCTGGCTGAATCCCAGACTAGTAGACCTCTTTCGCCACATCGCAAAACAAGTGCCAGCATTACATCGACCCACTTCCTTATAAACTGCTTGTGTGCACCAGGCTTTTTCAGTTTCAAGAATGTAAATGCCTGAAACACATTCAATCTTATCTTTCTTGCCCTTACTAATGATTAGTAGTGAGGTTTTCTTTCCATCTTGATGAATTGCCAAAATACAGGTAACGTGCACTTTCACAAACAGTGGAGGGAATGTAGATTGATGAGGCACCCCTCTGATTAATTGTTTGAGATCCTTGGCCATAAACACTGCAGTTTCATTCATAGCAATCATGTTGGAGAGTTGGTATTTAGAAAAGTTTAGAAAAGTTTAGAAAAGTCGATGCCATCAACAAAGGACTTGAATGCAAGTGCACATTTAATAACTTCAGTATCTTCCAGCTTGAACAGTGTTGTTGATCTTCTTAGAGACAGTTCATATCGCTGAAGGAAGCCATCCAGCCATTGTTGTGATGCTTTCAATTCTTCTAACTGTGGTGCCATTGCAAGGGAAATGCTTGAATATCAGCCCTGCGCATAACCAAAGCCTTTGCTCTCCTGTTAGCAATCCATTCACAGATGATGTCTTCCAGCTCAGAAAATGAAAATAATGGTTGCCATCCTGATCCACACTTGCAATTCTTAGCATTTCCCTCATCGGCCTGTTGCTCACTATTTTCGGACCATTTGGAGATCCAACGTCTTCTCTTTGCAGAAAGCCATCAGATTCTTTCCCTGGGAATCCTCCACGATTCCTTTCTTGTACTCGACGAAATAGCTCTTTCTTTTTGCACTCATCTTGTCTTGGGGGGGGTAATTGAATACTTAAGAGACAGGAGTGGCAACACAAAATGACGACGGCTAAGAAGACACAACCATACCTGTTCGTTATCTAGTACGCACGTTTTACGTGCGTTGTCTGTACTTTGACCAAAGTACACTTGCCAGTGTTTATGGGCCAAGGATTTCAACCGTCAAGTTTGAGTGAGGATTAGGGTTACAGTAAGAATCGTGGAGGACTCCCAGGGAAAGAATCTTATGACTTTCTGCAAAGAAAAGAAGTTGGGTGTCAGAATGGTCCAAAAATGGCGAGCAGAGTATGATAACCTCACTCAACAGCTGTCAATAGTATTATTATTTTATAATGCAACACGTCTGTTGTGTGTTGTTGATAATCTTAACTGTGCCTTATTTTTGGGGTAGGGCTTATGTCATGACCACCTTGAAAAAACATGCTAGGCCTTATTCTCTGGTTAGGTCTTATTTATGGAGAAATGCAGTATAAGTGAGTGTCAACCTAGTGACTTCACTACTGCTTTGTCTGTATATCACTGTGAGAATTGGGTCTGTCTGAGAAATAGGGGAGTCCCCTAGTACTCCCTAGTACTAAAAAGTCATTAGCTGCAAGAGAATAATTATAAATACGTCTTAAGAACGTTGTAGTGGTGTGTAAATAATCTACAAAACTTTCTATCTCTTCTATTGGTCCTTGCCATAAAACAAAAATATCATCCATGAACCTTTTATAAATCAAAATATATCTCTGAAAGTCATTATTCCTAATGACTCTCTTTTGTTCCCACTGCGCTAAAGCTAGGTTGGTGTTGCTATTAGCACAAGCTGTGGCCATCGCTACACCAGCCTTCTGTAGGTAATAATTATCATTAAAGATGAACACATTGTTCTATAATATTAATTCTAATAAACTCCAAATTAAATCAACAACCTAGCTATCTAAAACTGCTTTATTTAATAACAGAGTTCTAATATTCTGTATTCCCCAGTCATTGGGGATAACTGTAAAGTGGGAATTAACATCTAAAGATAGAAAAAACAAATCTGTCCTATCTTGTACTTCATTAACAACTGGGAACAACTCACTCAAAAAATTATTTTTATCTCTGAAGACAGTGTCCATTAGGTTTGTGGACGATATTTTTGTTTTATGGCAAGGACCAATAGAAGAGATAGAAAGTTTTGTAGATTATTTACACACCACTACAACATTCTTAAGACGTATCTATAATTATTCTCATGCAGCTATTGACTTTTTAGATGTCAAAATAACTAAGTGTTTAGTGGGTGAGGGTAGGACATTGATACATAAGAAGCAATGTAAGAAGAATGTTTTATTACACAAAGGGAGTATGCACCCCCCAACACGTGTATAGGAATGTTGTTAAGGGACGATCTTTGCGAAGGATGAGGTTACACAATAATGATGAGGACATGAAGACAGCATTGGGTGAGTTAAGGAATGAGTTTATGTACAGACGGTATAACGGAAAAGAAGTCGATGCCCATATAGCTGAAACTTTGAGTGAACGGGGTGCTAGGGGACTCCCCTATTTCTCAGACAGGCCCGATTCTCACAGTGAGATAGAGACAAAGCAGTAGTTGGTGAGGTGACCTTAAGACTTTCACTGAAGAGAGATCAGCAATGGATTAAATGCCTGGAAGCTGATAAGTTTCCAGGCATTAATGAATGAGTTTCCCTGAAACCCCACATGTAGCTACGCCCTTTGAAGCATTGAGTATGTTGTTTTATGCTGCATTTTTTGTATAATTTTTTAAAAATATTTTTTAATGCTTTTTGGATACAGTCTAAATTTTGTGAGGTGTAAAATTATTGAGGTTAACATTTATTTAATATGTAAAAAGGTTTTACAATGTTTGTAAGCATCATTACCAATAGGATTTTATACTAGGTTCACTGTGTTTTTAAATGATGATTGAGGTCTTAATCAGTTCTTATTTCTGATTGACTTCATTGCATTTAAATACAGATGGTTTGACTGTATGATTTAGGTCTGAAGAAGCTACCTGGCATGGTAATGAAAGTGCTTAACCTTTTGTGCCTGTTTTATTGTTTTGTAGTCTTTTAGGTCTATTTATTAAAGTTTCACTTAGTTCACCTTGGTGTGCACCTAGCTTTTTCTCAGTTGTTATTTTTGGTGCATGTTGGTGCACTTTACCGACCACAAGAAACTTTGTTTTAAAGAATATAACTTTCAGCAAGGATACAAAATGAAAAGTATATGCCCAGGATTTATACTCAACAGTACAGCAGTGAATTTTGCTATGAATCAGGTAGGTCAATTTACTTTGTTCTACCATTTGTCAGTTCATAATCATGGATACTCCCACTGGAGCAACATCTCATTAAATGGGAATTTATATGACTGCTAATTTTTCATCTGCAGCAGTCATACACTGCTCAGCTGAGTACCGTACCTGTCCTGATATGAAATAATATCAGTGTGTGTGCACACACACACAAACACACACACACACACACACACACACACACACACACACACACACACACACACACACACACACACACATATATATATAGAGAGAAAGAGAAACAGATATGTTTGAACATGTTTGTGTGTGCATGTCTGTCTTTCTCTCTCTACACGCATAAAAATATATATGTATATATATATATATAAATATATATATATATATATATATATATATATATATATATATATATTTATTTATTTTATTTATTTCAGTTTGATTACCGGGGAAGTCCACTGGGCCAAGAAGTACCCATTTTCAGTGGAGGCCCGGGGAGAAAAGCTCCAAAGACAGTACAATCAAGGTTACATACAGTAATGGATGATAATACAATGTTACAAACAGTTAAGAATATGTGAGATGCAGTAGTAGGCAATACAGTAAGGATTACATAAAATACAATCATAAAAAGTACAATGTCCAAGATGCAGAGTCTACAAAGAAAGAAAAAAAAAACATTTTAAATTTTTTTTTTTTTTTTTTTGCTACATATGTACAGTATTTACATACTTACAGTCAACTGAAAGTCAGCTATAACCATATAGGGGGAACATAGAATGAAATTAAGAGTATATCGTAGATTGGTGCTAGAGAATAGAGGTCAAGGTGGAGAAAGTTTCTAGAATTTATATTGGGTGAAAGCAAGGACATTTCCATTTGGAGGATAAGTGTAAGAAAAGATGGGTCTTGAAAGAGTCAGAGTTAGGGATGGTCCTAAGAGAAGGTGGGAGGGAGTTCCATTTTCTACCAAGAGAGAAGGAGAGTAGGAGCTGGCCAGCGGGATGCTTAGGTTTGTGAATGGAGATTAGGTTTTGGTGTTCAGATCTCAGAGATCAGTTAGGGATATAAGGAGGAAGGATGTTAGATAAGGCAGGGCATTTTTCTGGATAAATTATTAATTTGTGAGCGGTAGTTAGTTGGAGATAGTCAAGGTAGTTAGGGAGTTCTAACCAGTTTAGAGATTGTAGGGCATGGCAGTGGTGAGTACAGGTTTTTGATTTGGTGGCAAATTTAGAGATCTTATTATAGCAAGCTTCGAGTTTTGAGGTGTTGGAAGCAGAAAGATTAGTTAGAAGTGGGGCACCATAAAGGAGAGAGGGGAGGAGGTAGGTGATGGCTAAGGTATGCATAGAGGAGTTAGAAAGAAATTGATTATTCCTGTAGAACATACCTAATTTTTGGTGGGTTTTCTTTATGTTTTGTTGAATGTGGAGATCAAATTTGAGCTGTTCATCAATGGTGATGCCAAGGAGTTTTGCTGAAGGGACCACTTTTGTAGGAGTGTTGGTTAGGTTTAGGACATTGAACGAGTTTTTGTTAAATGAAGACGCTTTGGTAGGAAGGAAAATTAGTATTTTAGATTTATTGGAGTTAAGGGAGAGATGGTTTTGGTGCATCCACTTTTCAGTAGTGGAGAAAGCTTTTTGAGTTTTGGACAGAAGTTCAGAAGGGTTGGAGGCAGAACAAACTAGGGTGGAGTCATCAGCGTATTGGATGACTGTAGTGTCAGAGAGGGCAGTGTGAAGGTTATTTATAAAGATGTTGAAAATCAGGGGGCCAAGGATGGACCCCTGAGGAACGCCGGTAGGTGTGGGTAAGAGGGAAGAGGTGGAGGCTTTCCATCTAACAGCCTGAGATCTGTCTGAAAGGTAACTGGAGAACCAGGATAGAGTGTTGGGGGAGAGATTAAGGTTGGAGAGATGGAAGAGAAGATGTTTATGGGAGCTGGTGTCGAAGGCTTTGGAAAGATCTAGCAGAATAGTTGATACAAGAAGTCCGGTATCTCGGGCTTGATTGACAGTTTCTAGGATGGATAGTAGGGCAGTTATGTTGCTGTGGCCGGGATGGAAACCATGTTGGGTGGGTGTGAGTAGCTGATTCTGAGTTAAGTAGGGTAAAAGTTGGTGGTGGATGCATTTTTCTAGGATTTTAGATAGTGGTGAGAGTAGGGCAATGGGGCGGAAGTTAGAAATGGAAGTGTTTTTGCCTCCTTTGTGAAGAGGAAGAATGTAGGCAGAACGCCAAAGTTTGGGTACGTAAGACTCTTTTAAGGATCGGTTGATCAGGATACTAATCGGGAGAGCAATACCTTCAGCAGCATATTTGAGGAAAGAGGGGGGAATGTTGTCAGGGGTATTAGAGCATGGCTTTAGTTTAGATAAGAGTTTTTTATATACATTGTGGAAACTGGTTTGAGCTGGAACATGGAGGGATGGCTATTAGGGATGTTGGAGGTGGAGTTGAGGAAGTTGGGAGGATTTTTGTCTGGAAAAGTTTTGGTTAGCTTAGCTATAGAGTCTGTAAAGAAGGTATTAAAGTGAGTGCTCAGTTCCTTGTCAGTTAAATTTGGATCAGGGCAGGGGTTATTTCTTGACCCCGGATGGAGAAGAGAATTAACAGATTTCCAGAATTGTTTTGGGTTCTTAGTATGGTTGGATTGAAGTTTATTGTAGTAGATTTTTTTGTCTGAGGTGATTAACTTTTTTACTTGGTTTCGGAGTTGGGTGTATTGGAGCCAGGCAGTAGGCAGTTTAGTTTTTTGATAAAGTTTCCAGGATTTGTCTCTGAGATGCATGGAATTTTTAGTCTATTTGGTAAGCCAAGGGGCAGGATTGGCTTTGATTCACTTGTTTCTTAGGGGGGCTTGGGAGTTGAGCATGTTTAGGAAGATAGAGTTAAAGTGCTCAACAGCGTTGTCAAGGGGGAGAGAGTTTAGGATTTGCCAGTTGATTTGCTTAAAAATGTTAGAGAAAGTTGTGGGGTCGAAGTTGCTAAGGTTACTGGTTTGAATGTAATGATGTTGGTATTGGGAGGAGTTAGAAGAGTCATGGATGTATGCAGGGAGATGGTCGCTGAAGGTGTTAGGGGAAGTACCAGAGAGAGAGATTTTGTTTGGATGGGAGACTAAGATCCAATCTAAGATGGACCCTGGGGGGTGGCTTTTGTTAGGACGGGTGGTAGAATGTATTACTTGGGTGAAGTTGTAGAGGTTAATAGCTAGAGAGGGGGTGGGTGTGTTGATTTTATTCCAGTCGATGTTAACATTGCCAAGAATGAAGGTTTCATACTTTATTTCAGATGAGGCCCAGTGAAGAATATTTTCTATGGTTGAGATATTTTTGCCTGGAGATATATATAAGGAAATAATGTAGATGTTTTTATGTTTATTAAGTCGAAGTAGTCCTGCTGTTATTTCAGTGTTTTTATAATGTGGGATTGGGATTTGCAGGGGGATTAGGGATAGAAGCTTAGAGTAGATAAGGGCAGAGCCTCCACCTTTTTTGTTTAAGCGGTCGCTCCTGAGGATGTGGAAACCTGGAGGAAGGATTTCAGAATCAGAGATATGTGGTTTTAGCCAAGTTTCAGAGATGGCTAAGATATCGGGTTGGTTGAGGTTGATCCAAGCATGAACATGGTGCATTTTGTTGTTGAGGCTCTGGGCATTGATAGTGAAGATTTTAAGGGTGTTATAAGAGAGAGATGAAGAAGAAGGAGAAGGGGGGAGAAGTTTGGTTAAAGTAGGGGGTGAAGAGGAAAAAGAGATTGAGTTGCTAGGAGTGAGGCAAGGGCCAGGGTTAGGATGTATGTCTCCAGATAAGGCTAGGATATTACAAGAGATAAGTTTTAGCCTTTTGAGTTTGGATTGAAGGAAGATGTTTGGGGAGAGTGCAGGTGTAAGAGAGGATCCTTTAGAAGAGGTAGAGAATAGTTTGAGCTGGAAAAGGTATAGAAGGTTTGGAGGGGTAAGGGAGGGGAAAATGGAGTGAAAATGTGAGAGTAGAAGAGGTTGTGGGTGAATAAGTGGGGTAGTTTGAAAAGGCGGTATATAAGGGGGGGCTTTAGAGGAATATGGAGTAGCATGATAGATAGGAATTAGTAAGAATAGTAGGGAGCAAGGGAGTATGTAGGAAAAGAGGGTTGGGGAGGGCATATTTGGAATGGGTGAGAAGAAGGAAGTGAGTAAAATAGGAAATGAAGTTGCAAGCTTAGAGAAGGAGAGGAGGAAGTGAGTGGTAGGGGGGAGTAGAAAGTGGATAGGAGAGGGGAAGATTAAGTGAGATGAGAAGGGGAGGAGTAAGAGAAAAGGGAGGAGTAGGAGTGGGAGGAGAAAATTACAGAGTGGTTGGGATTGGCTACCAGATGGAGGAAAAGAGGAGATAATAGAAGATTGTGAGTGGTGAAAATGAATGGTGGGAGGAGTTAGTGAGGGATAAATGTAGATGTACTAGGGGCAGGTGGAATTTGGGGGCAGGGTAGGGGAGCGGAGTGAGCCCACAGGGCGAACGGAGAGGGAAGAGCCAGAGGAGGAGAAAGAGAGGAAGACAATCAGTAAGGAGTGAATAGACTAAGGTAAGTCTCACAGAGAGTAAAATGGGAAGAAAGATCTACAGAGAAGTGTAGATGCAAAGGAGAGGGACAGAGTGAGAAGTTAAAAAAAAAAACTCCAAGGAAAAAGGATAGAGGAGGGCAGTATAAGCTAAGAGTGGATAGGTAAATCTAGGACAGTAGTGAGGGAGAGAGCAGAGGAAAGGAGTTAAAGGGCCAGTTTAGTGGAGAAGAAGAAGGAGGGGTAAGGTAGTAGTGACGGTGGAAAGGTAGGGGAGCACTCCCAAGTGCTCAGACGGTCTAAAATAGCAGTGACCCCAGGGAGAGGAACAGGTAAAGGGGGAGGGGGCTATCAGGATCAGGGAAGGGGGGAGAATAAGGAGAGAGCTAGAGTAGGAGCAGTAAAGAGGGGGTAAAAATTAAGGTGGGAACTAGGAGAGGAAAGCAGCAAAAGAGGGGGGGTAGTGGCTGCTGGCTAGCCTGACAGGGGAGCGCACTGTGACCTGATAGAATCAAATTTAGAAGTAGCAAACATTTATAGGAGTACACATACTTTCTTAATAGTCCTTGCTGAGGAAAAACTCAGGGAGCACAATGGCCTTACAGCTTTGGATTTGGTGTCTGATAACCGGTTCTTATCCAGATAGTTCAGGGGAGACTTTCAGGAGGTTAGGGCGGGGTTGGTAGGAGCCCGAGCAACAACAAAATGTAAAAGGGGCGAGTGCTGGAGCCAGGACAGCACAGGACAGCAGAGGGGAAACTGTATATATATATATATATATATATATATATATATATATATATATATATATATATATATATATATATATATATAGATATATATATATATATATATATATATATATATATTATCTCTAAATATATTGATATAAATATAGATGTAGGTATAGATATAGATAAATTTCTTTTTATAGATAGTGATATATATGCCATATGTAGAGACACATTGCACATATGGCTGTGCACATGCATGCTTACACAAGACATAGCTGCTGTTATGGCACACCTGTAGTCCTTGCTGTGGTAAATGCCATCCTTCTCATCGCAAGGTCTGTCAGTCCCAAGTCTTTCATCAGTCCTCCTCCCTGATTTCACATTAATATCCAGTTATCATTTAGCTTTCTTACAGAGTCTGATTTGTGGCAGGGGCCTTATAAACTTTCTTCTTCATGAAAAAATTAGTTGTTCCTCATTTGACATGTGCATTCTTTGAGCAATATCCTTTTCTCATAATTCCTTTGCCTTTTTAAAATCAGGGTATGCTTTATGTATATTTATTGACATAGTTTATTTGTTTTGTTGTATGAAATGTTGTGAATATTTCACTGATGTGTTGTAGAATTCACAGAGATGGCTACGTTTTGTTATTTATTTCATTACTATCGGTTTTACATGCCCATAGTCTTGTTTGTATTCTGCACTGAAGGTTCTTCCTCACGAACTCTGACAGTGATGTAATGCAGTCCTCCTCTAAAAGCTGCTTATATAGTTGCAGAATATAGGCAAGAGTTTTTGAATTCATTGTTTTAGTTCATGACATGGGAGTTGCTCTAAACATATATAAAAAAACTACTGAAATTGGGCATAATAAATGCTGAATAATTTGAATAATGCAGCTTCAAAATGTTACCTATACATTCGTTATTATATGAGAGTGGTTATTTGTTAGATCCAATTTGGGGGGGAAGGGATTTGAGGGGAGGTGTGATGTCCACAGACTCATTTTCTGGGAGAATATTAAGATGTTTAATCCTTTTATTGATAGAGCAAACTCACAAATGTAATGTGTTTACAAAAAAAATGAACATTTACCTGTAGAAGAAAACAACGTATTTCACCTCAGAATAAAATTTAACTCATTTCTTCTTTCTCCGTACACGAGTAACAATTAGACTTTTTCTTACTTTTCAGCAAATGGCAGTGAACTGTTCATAAACAGCGTACGCTATGAAGACACTGGCGCATATACATGCATTGCTAAGAATGAAGCTGGAGTCGATGAAGACATGTCATCCCTCTTTGTAGAAGACTCAGCAAGAAAAACACGTAAGAGTTAAGATTTAGGCTCATAGTCTGATACGCATTGATATACTCCAAACTGTTCTTTTCAAATATCTATATTTTTTTCTGTAATTAGTTTAATAAAAGAAATGATTTTCCTGTATAGAAAGTATATCTGAACACAAAACACTTGTCAGCCGACTCAGTGAGGAGCTTATTTTGATTGTTTTTCTTCCTTAATGCTATTTAAAGACTATACAATTTTAAAAGGACAAAGTTGTATCTCAAGACTTCTTATACAAAGCAATGGAAATATTAAATTTTGAATCTTATTGAATTTCTGTGTGTTGTTTATTTTAAATGTGATCATATTTTAAGCTAGCTTTCTTCTACTGATTACTGAATACCAGTAATTTAAAGAACAAAAATTAGTGCTATTCACTCTTGAATTTTAAATATAGCTATGATAATTTATGTTGATATGACTTTAGTGATGAATAGCCCATGCTGGTAGTTAGTACACATTTACATTTGAAAAGAAATATATAATGGTTTACTTTAATGATTTGTTTTCCTACATTTCTGAGTGCACTTAAATGGGCAGCCTTTGACGCGGCAATGCTGAAGATTTGTTACAAAAAAATAATTTTCCACAACTTTTATGTTGCCAGTAGCCATAAATGAATCATTTGTTTCACCATAGGGAAAACATCTCTTTTTCCTAAAATTTACATAGCCGAGTGTGGTGAATATATCAGTAGTAGGCTGTTCTTGTAATTTTACATAAAATGTAAAGGAGTGCTTCATTTATAGTTATATCTGGGTCTGGAAAATGTATCTTTTGCCTTATTTTAGAATAGAACTTAGTCATTCTTGAAGTTGTTGAAGAAATGTGTGATCTCAGCTGATATAAATAATGCAGCTCTCTGTTTAAGTACTATGCAAAACTGAAGCCGTAGCGTGAGAAGGGTCTGCCTTCCACTTTAAGCAGGCATACAAATGTGCTCTTTCTGTCCCTAAAACTGATAAGAAAACATACCCCCTCCAAACAAAAGCACCATAGGGCCTTCCTAAATCCTATTGGCTGGCATGAGCGGAGACAGAGAGGCACATGCTGCTTTTGTCACTGAGTAGTAAGTGTCACCATGGTAAGGTCTTGACTGAATGCTGGTTACCTGACGCATTTGGCTTGGTGTATTTACCACATTTATACTGTTTGTGTAATTGTGGTCATTTAAATCATAGATATTATGTGGTACAGCTGTAACACTGTCATAAAACTATCCAATTGAGTTAGAAGTCACTAATTAAATGCAATTTAAACAAATGATTATGAACAGGTTAGTACCTAGTAGGGGGTGTTTCAGTATGATAGCAAACAGATTGGCTGGATGTACTTTTATATTCATTTTTGTAATCAGTAATTAAATAGTAAGTCCTTTTGTCATGTTACAGTCGGACCATTTTAAGATTTAACAGAACTGGTGGTTAACCAGACAGCCCACTGATGTATTCTGCTGCATCACTGGGTGTTTCTTTTAAAAATCCATGCAAGTTTCATGAGGCAAGACTTATATACATAATAAAAAAATAGTTTTTGCTTGGCAATATGGCTTAAAGTATAACCATCAGTTTGGTTTTGTTGTACCAAAACTGGATTTTTCCACTGTGTGTGAAGTTGGCTTTATCTTCTAGGTGGTGCAAAATGTGTAACATAGTTAATATTCTGACACAAAACAACTCAAACTTAACTGTGTAAGTTTCTTAGATGGAGAGACTCTTAAAACAAAATATTGAAGTGGGGAACAAACTTAGGTCAGTAAGAAAAGTAGATCGAACCATTCTTCTCATCAGCCAGAAGTGTTGTTGGAACAAATATTTAAACTGTACTGTGTGTGCGTTTTTGCTGTTCTGAAACTCCATGTTGTTTACATCTTGCTTTTAAAAAAGTGAAAAAAAAAAGAAAATACTTCCTTTGCAGAATAGGCAGTGAGCATTTGGGCTTGTGAGCTTTGATGGTTCTGAACTGCAGTGCACACTTTATTACCCCTTGCAATTACTAGACAGTACTGTTGTGTATAGTGGACCACTGTAGATGGAGCTAAGGAAAACACCCAAATAATGATGGTGATGATTGTGATATAGTATACTTCACAAGACCATTAAGTAATCATCTCATAACTTACATTTGGGCAACCTTTTGGGTGGGGTTATTGTGACAATGTGCCTGTCTTTACTCCGGACCAGTGATGAAGGAACCCTAATCCTCACTACTGACACAATGGGAGTCTTTCACTAAGAAAAGGAATGGATTTACACAGTATTTCCAAATGCAGTTCTCTGCATCAAGCTCAATTTCCCTCAAAAGCACACAGGGAACACACTCCACTGGAATTGGCCTCTATATCTCCAGATCCCAAACAAGACCCACCTTGGAGCACTGTGTCCCAGTTCCAAGTTTCTGGCACACACAGTTGAATATCTGATTTTTCACCCACACATACATACACACCTGGGAAAGACTGGCACAGATTTACCAGCTGTGTCCCCTCTCTGCAGATTACAGGGAAGTGGCTACCTCCCAAATACTCTAAGGCTTGTAGAAGGGGCAACCAATTATACTGTGTCAAATTAATACTGATATGAATGGTAGAGTGTGAGCGAAGCAGTAAGGCTTTTTGGAGTGGCTACAGTGCCACTGAAATAAGCACTGGTACTCTCAAGATATTAAAAACTATTCACTAAAAGGCCAGCCATAATGAAAAGTTATAAAAATATTTAATAATGGATAATAAAAATAGAAAACGGAATACTTAATATTTAGTTACAATAAACATCAAAGTTTTCAGTCACAGGAAATATATAATAACGCAGTTGGATAGAACCTCACATGCAGAAAAAGAAATACTACTAAGCTAATCTCACAGTACTTTTCCTAACTAAACTAAAGAAAAACTATCTCTAGTTAACTCACTTAATATTGCAAGGGAAGATGTACTGATGAGTTGCTCACTTCCACAAGGCAAGATGAGATACTCCACACACTGAACTGTACAACTAATAACTACTGAACAACTACTAGCAACTGAACTGTGATAATTGACATAGATATTTTATATCAGGTTCCAAAGAAAAATAAAAACAAACTGCTGCTGCCAGAGTTCCATCCTTCAGATGGTTATCGAATGACATCACATCTTGTCACTTGGATCTGACACAATACACATTCAGAACTCTGTTAAGATTCTGTTGCAGCATTTTTAACATAAGCAGTTTTTACAACTACATTTTAATACAAGCATCTGTACAAATCAATGTGACAGTCACATGACATAAGATTATTTACAAAACTTCAGCCAGCCATGCTGCCACATGTCACACATGCAGTGTCTTACTTCTCCTGGTATGGATGGAAATACCTTACAACACCATAGGTATCATAAACTGAAGACATGACATCAGATCAGAAACTGAGGTCCCAACTGCTTGAGTTAGTGGTAGCTCAGGTGGATGCAAAATATCCTACTGCACCTATCAAAAATACCAGAAGAAGTTTACAGATATCCTGGCCAACATTTCCCTAGTACTATAAATCCCACCTTGGGTCTCCCTTGAAAAGAGACGTCTGGCCTAGCGGGACTAATCTCATTAAGAAAGTTTAAATAAAATAAATATTACATGGCAAAAAGTAGATATGCACAATCTTCATTTTTTTATTTATTTACTTTCTTTTATGTAACACCAGCCAGGTATAGAACTCTCTTTTTTTATCCATTTGTGAAGTAGGTAAGTGAAGTGGTCATTGATGACTTGACTAAATCCATCTTTATGATCCCACTGCTTATGAAGAATCCTTCACTGACAGATTCTATGCACATATAAATAGCTGCATAGATGTTTCTGTTCCCCTTACAAGTAAATGCAATGCTAAATTGAATAACAAATCCCTGTGGTGGAGACCCAATATAAACAAGCTCTATAATAAAAGAAAACATAAACTGCATACAGAAATAAATCTAATGCTCAAGATGCAAAAAATACTCTTGCTAAACAAGGAACTCCAGACTCTGATCAGATCAACCAAAGCTATATTTTAAGTAAAAGTAGACATACAGTTGAATAATAACCACAAGGCCCCATCTTAATAATGTTAAAAATCTCAGAAACCACTTCCAGCACTGATCAGAGGTAATAATAAATGATATTGCATACTCAGACCCAGAGGACATAGCCAATCTGACAGTGGGCAAAATTATCTCAAACTATATCCCCTTCAGCCCTATAATATTCTCAGATCACATACCCATATATCAATCTCCCATAATCTCTCAAGAATAAATTCTCAAGGTGCTATCTAAGGAAAAGAACATGGCATCTAAGGAGAGAAACAACATGCCAGGCTTCATATATGTCAGCCTGCAACATGGCTTCTCTGATCCTCTACAGAAGCTATTCAATATCAGTCTCAAGTCTTAATGATGTTATCTCTCTCAAACCCATTCTCATCAGAAAATCTATTATGCAAGTGTTTTGAAAAAATTGTAATAGATATTTTAAGCAGCAATAAACAAAATTGTTGTTTTAGGGTATTATTTTTAAGAATATGGTTTTTAATATTCAACAGTATTATCAGTATGTGTTTTACAATGCGTTTTTAGGATGGTGCCTTTAAAACTCTTTATATCATTGTGATATCATTAATTACCATTGTACATAAATGAGCCAGAATGGGTGGCTCCTTTATTCTGATGAAGTCCCTGTTGTATTGGGGATGAAAGCACTCAATCTGATTTTTTATCTTGGAATTACCTGTGAATAAATGAATATAACAAATATTCTAGAGGTGGGATGATTTTTTCCTGCTGCTAACAGTGTTTTTTCTTGGTTTGATATTATCAAAACCTCTTACAAATTCTAAGCTATGTGAATGCCAATGTATTATTAGTAAGTCTATCAAAGAGCAGAGAACTCTGAATTCCTACAAGCATAAGTGTTTTATAGTGTAAAACAAAAATTAAGTGAAGATAAATGCCTGCAGATATACATATATATATATATATATATATATATATATATATATATATATATATATATATATATATATATATGTATATACATATATATATATATATATATATATATATATATATATATATATACACACATATATATATAGATATATATATATATATATACATATATACACAGATAGATGTGAAAATCTTATGATAAGGTAGAAGGGTGAAAAGGGATAAATAAACCAAGAGCTGAGAACAACTACAGCAATCCTCTGCTGAAGATACACATCGAGACCATGTGGTAATCAGGGAAATGCTCAGTATAGCTTCATTTGTCACGGAAAACACAAAATGGTAAAACTGAAATGGTTGTCGAGGTAGAATGTCAGTTGCATTTCCTCTGGTATGTAGTTATTGATTTCATTGTTGTGAAGTAATGTGGTAAATGCCATGTAGCCAGATGTTTTTCAGCCTCATTGGTATTCAGTTGGTGTTGTGATGTTGCTCTTAGCTCCCTGACTACTGTCTTCCAGTTAAGGAGTTGATTTTAGCTATGAAGGGATTCCTTACAGAGTAACTGATTGGATAGTTAACAAAATGTAAGATAAATTACTTTATCATATTTTTAACCAAAAAATGTCCTTTTCATTCATACTAAGGGATAATTCAAAGCGGTCAGCAATCCATACAAAATGTATGTTCATAGAATACAAAACCTTAACTTAGTGGCTGTGAGACTGACTCATTTTATGACATGACTTCTGTTTATAATTCAATGACTGAAACTGTGAAGCCCCAACATTTTGAAAAGAGATCTCTCTGAATTTACCATTCCCCTGATGTATTACAACCTTTAAAGCTATGTGTATAATAACAGTGCAAGTGTCACGTATAGTTCCATTTTTATTGTTGTAGAAAAGAGTGTTGTAAATGCGTTATTGCAACAGGAAGACTGTCATTGAGACAGGGTAGGGTATAGCCTACAGGAAGAGGAAGAGAGGAGGGATCTGAGTAATGAATGAGACATGAAGTTACATGCCATTGAAGGACAGTGTACAAAATTATTTAATTTGAAGCTTATTGAACACAAAAGGAGTGTCTCCTTCTTAGAGCTGGAAGTCTCCTTGCCAAGGTTTTTAACTTAAGTGGTGTTTCACTTTCTGTGATTACAGGCTAAAGTTGCATTCATTTTTCCATTATCATTTCTTTTCCTAGTTTCCTTACAGTTGGCTTCTCCTCTGATCAGCTGCTATTTTCCCTCATTGTAATGATTGTGAAGATAGGTGAAGGCTGCCAGCCTAGCTAAATAGAATTTTGTAGATAATTCTGTCATTTGTAAATATTAATGTAAACCACAGGTTGGTTCTCTTAAATGTGAAAAGACTGTATTGCATGTTGAACTGAAAAAAATGTAACAACAGTGCACTCTGCTGTAAGAAAGCTGATATGTCAAGCATTGTGAAATTCTTTGATCTAAACCACGGAGCCGAGATGCCTAGAGGGAGGCATTCTGCCTACAGTGGTGGGATATCCACACCACATAGGTGCATAGGTAGGTACTAGGCTATCTGCCCAAGGGCATTTATAAGCCTAGCCAGAATGTGTTGGCTTTCGCCTCCCGTTTAAATTAGTTTCCTGGGCCTCTGCCTAGCAGGGCCACTGAAATGATCCCAGGGGTAATCCTACGATTTCCCATCCACTCATCAAGATTTCTCTTGAAGAGAGTCAGCGAGGGGCTCTGCCTAACATAAATTGGGATTCTATTCCAGAGCGAGGGAAGTCTCAGAGACAGGAATCTATCCCTCCAGCATGTCCTGTTTATTGTTGTGCTGAGGTTTAGTTCACTGGAGAGTGTGGCTCTAAGGGATTTTGTTTTCTTGAGGTGGAGCACGTCCATTAATTCCGGGTTGGACATGGCCTTATACGTCAGGCAGAGATCACCTCTGAGCAGGCGGTAAGCAACCGAGTAAAGCTGGAGTTTTTTTAGACGAGCTGCATAGGGCATCTCTTTGAGGCCCATGATCCTCTTGGTGAGGTATTTCTGTGGTCTTTCCAGCTGTTGCAGGTGTCGAGTAAGATACATTCCAGATGGGGCATTGTACTCTATTATGGGCCTAATGAGTGATGAGTAGAGGGGCACAATGACCTCTCTTGATCTAGAGGTGAACCCTTTCGTGATTAGGTGGGCTACATAGAAGGAATTTCTAACCACTTTGGCAATGTGATTATTGAAGGAGAGGTTGCTATCTACCTGGGTCCACAGGTCCCTAATTACATCTTCCATACTTAGTGGATTAAAACCTATGTGATAATTCGTGGGCTTTGTTTTTCCCAAAGGGGATGACTATGCATTTTTTGGCATTCAGCTTGAGGCCATGGTTTTGACACCAGGTATCGGTCTCTGTGAGACCCTTCTGGAGGATGTCTGTGTCAGCCGGTGAGTCGAGTTTGGCCCCCAGTTTGCAGTCATCTGTGAACTTGGTCAGCCATAGTCCTCCTGTGCTTGCCTGTACCTCAGAGAAGTATATACCGAACAGGAAGGGTCCCAAGACCGAGCCCTGTGGGACGCCACTTGTAACTGGTTAAGAGTCGGACATGGCACCCGCAACTCTGACCATGTGTGTTCTATCCAGGGGGGAGGGCGTAAAGTTAGCACTGAACTTGTCAGCCAGGATGTTGGCAATGTCAGTTGGTTCAGTGTATTTTTTGCCATTTTGCACTAGCTCAGAGCATATCTGAGAGGTACCACCTAGATTTTTGACATAGCCAAAGAAGGCTTTGTGGTTATCTTTAGAGTCCTTGGCAATATTTCTTTAGAAACTGGCCTTGGATGATTTTATGAGGGATCGTAGTTTCTTGCTAATATTGATCAGTGATGCCTTTCCTTTTTGGGATTTTGCTCTATAATATAGTAGTTTCCTCCTTCTGTTGTAAAGCTTATTTATGGCTGGGGACCATCAGACTGGTTTCTTTTTTTGGAGGAGTGAGTTTTGGTTTTACTTGGGATGGCTCGATCCATGCATCCCTGTAGATGCTCATAGAATGCACTTGTAAAGGATTCTGCGGTTTGGGCAGCATTATCCTTTAGCAAGGGGGCTATGAAACTTTCCACCTCGGTCTTGAGAAGTGTGAAGTTGGCTTTTGAAAAGTTTTTCACAGTGGTTTCCTTGACTTGGGGTGGGGTCAGGATGTAGATGTCCAGTGTGATTAGTTTATTATCTGATCTTACCAGAGAGGGGTTTACCTCTGGTGTGGATCACTGATCCTCCATGTTGGTGATGTTGGTTGGCAAATACTAATTGGCCTTTAGTGGTGTAGGTAGTGTGCATTTCTGTAGCTTGTGTACAGTGATCACTGAAGGTGTTTTTGTACTCTAAATCACCCATGCAGTGAATACTCAAGAGTTCAGATCACAATTGTTTTATTTCTTTTGTTGGCTTAGTTAGTCAGGGGGAGCAGGCAGCATGGCAGCAGAGAAGCACGGAAAGCTGACAAGGAGCCAGCTGGCTGAGATGTGCCAGGCTAGGGGACTGGTACATGGAAACCTGACTGAGGCAGACATGATTGCAGCTTTGGTCACAGCTGCAACAGAAAACAGCAACCAGAAGGACGATCAGACTGGCAGTGGAGATGTACCAAACTCAGAGAATGGACAGCTCAACCTTTCTGCAGAGGACTTAAAAATCCATCTGGAGCTAAAGAGACTTGAGTTGGAGGCCAGGTGTTTGGAAATAGAAGCAGCTGAGAGACTGAGGCATCTAGAGAGTGAGGACAAGGAAAAACTGCAGCATTTGCAGGCTGAGGAGAATGAGAAACTGCTATGCCTGGAAGCTGAGGAAAAGGAAAGGCACATGCAGCATGAAAAGGAGATGCTGACTCTTCACCAGAGTCATGGAGGTAATGGGGAAGGGAGTAACTGGACCCCAGAAGCACAAAAGGTCAGTAAATTTCTTCTGCAATTTACAGAGGGGGATCATTTTGATAGTTTCATTCACATATCTGAGAGGGTATGGAAACAGTATGATCTTGACCAAAGGCTCTGGGTACGGTTCCTGACCCCCTTACTCCATGGTAAAGCTGCAACTGTGTTGTCTAAAATTTCTGATCAGAAATGTTTTGATTATACTACTGTTAAGAACTGCTTTTTAGAATTTTTAAGCTAACACCTGAAGTGTATAGGAAAAAGTTTTGTGAGCATAGATGCAAGGCAAATGAAAGTGTGTGTGAATATGTTGCTGAATTGAGCACTTATTTTTATAGGTGGGTGAGTGGATGTCAGGTCACTACTTTTGAAGGGCTGGCAGACCTTTTGGTTAGGGAACAAGCCCTTAACACTTTGCCTGAGGACATGAGGATCTGGTTAGCTGCTAGACAATGTGCTACTTCAGATGAGTTGGGGAAGAAGGGAGACCTATGCTTAGCAAGCAGGGCATCCTTGCACAGGAAAGGGACCCACAGTACTGCTCATGGGTCTAAAGGAACCCATGGTGGGCAGCACAGACTGCCCCGACAGAATCTGTCAGTTGCAGGTGAAGCCACTAGTCCAGGTACACTTCCAGGACCTAGGGTTAAATATTTTGAATGTAACCAGTGGGGCCATGTGGCATACAGATGATCATGGAGGCAAGGTGAGGAAGGACAAAATGCCAATAATGGGTTGTTTTGAGACAACAAGGGTACCAAACTACCATCCTGCAGATGTCCTGATAGGGAAAGATTTGGATGAGGCAGTACCATGTGCTCATGCAATTACATGCAGTCAGGCTTGGAGACAAGCATGTGGGTCTGGTAGCCAGGGAGAGACACAGACAGACCGCATACTTGCAGCCAGAACTGATGAGGTGGTTACTTCAGGGAGGAAACTACATTGTAACAGTGAGACTGAAGGTGAGCCACAGCTGCTTGTGGGACCCTAATGTTCCCTGGGACAGAGTGATTGCAAAGGTTGAGGTGAGTAGTAGTACCCAGGCTGACAGTGAGGCACT
The DNA here is from genome assembly GCF_019279795.1 of Protopterus annectens. Taxonomy (NCBI): domain Eukaryota; kingdom Metazoa; phylum Chordata; order Ceratodontiformes; family Protopteridae; genus Protopterus; species Protopterus annectens. Next base: position 1,281,172,562 of record NC_056733.1, read on the forward strand.
ACTGTCAGGGGATGCCAGACTTCCTGTGGAAGGAGAGCTGGAAATGGTTACAAAGAGAAAGTTGAGACAGGATCAGCTCTCAGACCCTACATTGCAAGGCCTGAGGCAGGTAGCTAGTGAGGCACCTAATTCTCAAGGGAAGGGGGAATCTGTATACTGGGCCAAAGAGTTATTGTATAGAGAGTGGACCCCTCAGGGAGGGCTAGAATGTGAGAGTGTACAGCAGTTGGTAGTACATAGAGCCTACCACCTGGCACTTCTAGCCATAGCCCATGATATTCCCTCAGCAGGTCATATGGGCATAAAACATACAGAGAGACGTATTATGTGGAACTTCTACTGGCCTGGAATTTCCAGAGATGTAACAGGGTACTGCAGGACCTGTGAGCAACGCCAAAAGTAGGCAAGGCAGAAGACAAGGTGAGAGCCCCTTTGATGCCTTTGCCTGTGATTGAGGAGCCATTTCAGAGGGTAGCTATTGATATTGTGGGGCCTCTGAGTACCCCAAGTTCCACAGGGAAAGAGTATATCCTAGTGGTAGTGGATTATGCTACACGATACCCTGAGGCAGTGGCTTTGTCCTCCATTGAAGCAGAAAAGGTGGCAAATGCCTTGTTAGAGATTTTCATCAGGGTAGGTTTCCCAAAAGAAATACTGACAGAGGTGCCAATTTCATGTCAGACCTGCTGGCTTCTCTGTGGAAGTACTGTGGGGTGAAGCCCCTGATGACCAGCCCCTACCATCCGCAGACTAATGGTCTTGTTGAGAGGTTAAACTCTACAATCAAGTCCATGCTATGGGCATATGCAACCCAGTTTAAGAGGGAGTGGGACAAATATTTGCTCCATCTGTTGTTTGCTTACAGAGAGGTTCCCCAGGAATTCACTGTTTTTTCACCCTTTGAGTTGCTCTATCGGCATAGGGTGAGGGGACCACCAGATTTAATTTGTGATGAGTGGGAAGGTGAGTGTGAATCTCACAAGGAGTCTGTTGTGGCATATGTCCTAAACCTCAGGACAAGGGAACTCATGGGCTTGGGCCAGAAAATCCTGGCAGAATTTCAGCAGCAGAAAAAGGTCTGTTATGACAGGAATGCTCGAGCTACAGAGTATGCTGTAGGGCAGCAGTTAATGGTTCTCATTCCTGTCAGACACAACAAGCTGCAAGCAGCTTGGGAGGGACTCTACAAGGTGGTAAGAAAGATAAGTGATATTACCTATATGGTAGAACTGCTAGGCAGGAGGCAGAAGCACAAATTGTACCATGTTAACATGATGAAACTTTACCATGATAGGGAGGCCCTTGTGCTGAGTATTTGCAATGGATTGCAGGAGGATTCTGAGGGAGATCTGGTGACTGATCTCCTCAGTGAGGCTTGGACTGACACCTCAGTGGAAGGGGTAACAATTTCCCAGCAGCTATCTACTATCCAGGTTTGAGAAATCCGAGCTGTGTTACAGGAGTTTGGGGACATGTTCACTGGGAAAACAGGGTGCACCCCCTGGTGTAGCACCAGGTGGATACAGGACCCTAAAGGCTTATTAGAAAGGCCCTTTATAGGGTGTCTGAGAGAATCAAACAGACTCTGAGGGAGGAGATACAGGAAACTAGGGAACTAGGGGTAATTTAACAGTCCAACAGTCCCTGGGCCTCTCCAGTGCAGCTGGTGCCAAAGAAAGATGGCAGCACCAGGTTCTGTGTGGACTACAGAAAATTAAATAGTCATACTGAGTCAGATGCTTACCCCATGCCTAGGACAGATGAGGCCCTAGAGCAGCTGGGTGGGGATAAGTATCTTACAACTATTGATCTTACCAAGGGTTACTGGCAAGTGCCCTTGACTCCCAGTGCTAGAGAGAAGTCAGCCTTTGTGACTCCTTTTGGCTTGTATGAGTTCACAAAGATGCCATTTGAGATGAAAAATGCCCCAGCAACTTTCCAGAGGCTGGTAGATCATATCCTCGCAGGAGCATGAGGGTTTGCCCTTGCTTACCAAGATGATACTGTTGTCTACAGCCATTCCTGTCAGGGAGGTGCTGGGCAAACTACAGAGGATAGAGTTGACCATTAAGCCCAGCGAATGTCAGGTGGGTATGGCAGAGGTCTCCTACCTGGGACATAGAGTGGGGAGTGTTAAGATCAGGCCATAACCTGCCAAAGTGGAAGCCATTTAGGCATGGCCTGCACCTGCTACCAAAAAGAAGGTGAGTGCATTCTTAAGGACACCAGGGTGCCACAGAAAGTTCATCCCCAGTTATAGTACCATAGCTGCTCCCCTTGCATACCTTACAAGGAGGAACAGGCCAGATAAGGTATTGTGGACCCCAACATGTGAGCAGGCATTCCAGAAGCTTAAAGAAGCTTTGGGAGGACTCCCCTGTGTTAGCCAGTCTTGATTACAGTAAAGAATTTTTTGTGCAGTTGGATGCTTCAAACCATGGGGTGGGGGCTGTACTTAGCCAGATTTCTTCAGAGGGAGAAGAGCACCGGTTTATCTCAGTCATAGGCTCCAACCCAGGGAGAAATGCTATGCAGCTGTAGAAAAATAATGTCTAGCCATAGTGTGGGCACTGCAGAAACTTCAGCCTTATCTGTATGGAAGAAAATTCACTGTAGTGACAGCTCAAAATCCCCTAACTTAGTTAAACAGAGCCAGCCAGCAAAATACCAAGTTGCTAAGATGGAGCCTAGGGTTGCAAGCATATATGTCAGTGTAGCACTGCAGTGGGATTAGCAATGCCAATGCAGATGGGCACTCATGAAAGGGAATGGGGTAAGGTGTACTCAGATAGACCTAACCCTCTCAATCAACATTTCTCAAGGGTCACTTGAAAAACTAGCTTGAGTTCTCCATGGGGGGGGGGGTGAAGATAGATGAAGGCTGCCAGCCTATCTAGATAGAATTTTGTAGATAATTCTGTCATTTGTAAATATTAATGTAAGCCACAGGCTGGTTCTCTAAATGTGAAAAGACTCTGTTTGATGTTGAACTGAAAAAAAATATAACAACAGTGCACTCTGCAGTAAGAAAGCTGATAAGTCAAGCATTGTGAAATTCTTTGATCTAAAGCTCGGAGCCAGGATGCCTAAAGGGAGGCATTCTGCCTATTGTTTTGAGGCCAGAGTTAATGGCTAGAATTTACATGTATGCTTTCTTTTATTGCTCTGGCTTCCTGGCCAGCTGCAAGATCAAACAAGCTATTAACCTCTGAAGACATTGGTAATCTCCAAGCTCTGGACCCGACCCGGTTCGGGTTTGTAAAAGGCAGATCATGTTTCCTAAACCTGATAAACTTCTTTGAAGCAGTCACCAAAGCTGTAGACAAGGGTAAGGTGGTTCACACAGCCTATCTAGATCTTGCCAAGGCTTTCAACACCATCCCCCACTTTGGAATTATAGATAAACTCACTAAAATAGGTATAAATCCCTATGTCACAAGATGGGTTGCCAACTGGCTCATGGACAGAACCCACACTGTGAAAGTAGCAGACTCCAAATCCGACTTCAGACCAGTGACAAGTGGAGTACCACAGGGTTCAGTCCTGGGTCCTCTCCTGTTTGATATCTACTTCTCTGAAGTACAGGCTAACACAGAGGTTCTTTGGCAAATGAAGTTTGCAGATGACTGCAAACTAGGAGCCATAATTGAAACTCCTAACGATGTGGACATCCGACAAAAGGGCCTGACTGAGACAGATGCCTGGTGTCAAAGCCATGGCCTCAAATTTAATGCCAAAAAGTGCATTGTCATCCCCTTTGGTAAAAACTCTGTATCCATGAACTACAACATAGGCGGTAGTATACTTAACACCAAAATTGTGATATGAGACCTTGGGGCACAGGTGGACAGTAGTCTCTCCTTTGATAATCACATCACCAGAGTAGTCAGGAAATCCTTCTACATGGCACACCTCATCACAAAATGTTTCTCGTCCAGAAAAAAGAGGTCATTGTTCACCTCTACTCATCACTCATTAGACCCATTATAGAGTACAACGCCCCTTTTGGTATGTACCTCACAAGACATCTACAACAACTGAAAAGGCTGCAGAAATACCTCACAAAAAGGATTACCAGCCTCAAACAGATGCCCTACGCAGACTGTCTCAAAAAACTCCAGCTTTACTCCGTTGCATATCGCCTACTCAGAGGTGATCTCTGCCTAACATACAAAGCTATGTCAAATCCAGAGCTGTTAGATATGCTCCACTTAAAGAAATCCCAATCCCTCTGAGCTACATGCTCTAGGGACCTAAATCTTGTCACCACAAATAAACAGAACATGCCAGAGGGATAGATTCCTGTCCCACAGACTACCCATACTCTGGAATAAACTACCTATCTATATCAAACAAAGCTCTTCATTAGCACTTTTCAAGAAAAATCTTGATGATTGGATGGGAAATAGGAAATACACCCCGGGGATCACCTCTGTGGCTCTGCTCTATAGTGGCACAGAAAAATAATTTTCTTGGGTGGCAAAAGCCAGGGTACCTGTTTGGCTGAGCTTGCATAGGCCCCAGGGCCAATAGCCTAGTACCTACCTATGAACCTATGAGTTTCTGTTAGCCCGGGAACCAGAAAGAAATGATGTAATCTGAAATGAATCAGTGGTACTGTGTTATCAATTTAAGGACAGAAAGAATTTCGGCATTGAGCATTTATCTTGAGAACATCCAACTCACCAGCACCGTCTTTCTCTATATGTAAGTTTATTTTAGAACTATGTTTTCTCTTAGATATAGCTAGGGACCAGGAAGATTAGATTAGTTCTTTTCTGTATTGATGTCAGAACTGTTCTACTGTATTAATTTAAGTATTTCTCTGTGATCTCTGAACTCTTGACTAGCACTGTGTAGTAAGAAGTATTGTCTTGTGTACTTATTATTTATTATTAAATATTTTTAAACCTTTCAACTTTGGTTGTTTTATGTAGAGATAATTTGAGCTCTAGAGTACATTGCATGTATATAGTGATACTGTACTAAGCCACTCCAAATAAGCCTTGCTGTTCAGTTACACTTTCCATTTGGATAATAATATTGTACAGTATAATTGGACACCCTTTCATAAGGACCTTTTAGTAGATGATAAATATTAGTGGGTGGTTGCAAATGGTACTACCGTATAGTCTGGTAAAAAGGGCACAGCTGGAAAACCTGTGCCAGCCTTCCCCAGGAGTGTCTGTGCAGTTGTATATAATGCTTATCTCAAAGTGTGGGTCTGTCAACTACTTGGGCATGGACATGAAGCACTTTTTGGACAGAGAGGGTGCTGGAGGTTTTAGCTTGCCGACTAGGCTGAGATCTGGACCCTATAGCTGTGCCAGTGGGGAGTCTTACTGGGGACCTGGAGAGAAGGGGAGAAACGAGTCCCAAACTGACTGTGATCTCTGTGTGCTCTTAAGGGAAATTTTACTTTACTGTGTGTGTATTTATTATCCTTTCCCTATATGGATGCCCCTCACTGGTGTTAGTGGTGAGGATTGAAGCTCCTTGATTCCTGGGCCAGTGCACAGGCATCACAATGATTAATGCCATTGTGGGAGGAATGTCCAACAGATGTTAAACCATCATCCAAGTTGATGGAGCACTTTAACCCTAAAATTCCTTCTTTTAATGAGACAGATATCTCACACCAACTGGATTACTGTTTTTCATTCTGTATTTATGTTTCCCTATGCCACCCATTCCCAGCTGCATGCAGAGTTTAATGAGATGGATATTTCACACCAAAATAGGGGCCTGCATTACTGTTTTTCATTGTGTATTTATGTTTCCCTATGCCAGGCATTCCCAGCTGCATGCAGAGCAGCCCTAAAGGGCCCATCTCAATACCAAAAGATTGCCAAATTCCAGTAATCATGACCACACAGGTAGAAACTGCATTCTCCAAAGCTAAGAATACAGCATCCATGGAACCAGATGACATCCCGGGCTGTGTACTACATGAACTACAAAATGAACTTGCACCTCACCTAAGTGTCATGTTTAATCTTAGCCTCACTTCAGGCTTCATGCCCACTGAGTGGCGCACAGCTACAGTTTTCCCACTCCACAAAGGGGGATCCACCTTGGATCCTGGGAACTACTGTCCCATCAGTCTGACAAGCCTGATCTGTAAGGCCATGGAATGCATTATCATGGAACTTATAAACAAAGACATTGGCAACCTTCAAACACTGGACCCCACCCAGTTTGGGTTTGTGAAGGGCTGATCTTGTCTCCTGAACCTGATTGACTTCTTTGAATGAATGTCCAGGGCTGTGGATGAAGGTAAGGAGGTCCACACAGCCTATCTGGACCTTGCCAAGGCCTTTGACACCATCCCCCACTCTGGAATCATAGATAAACTTACTAAGCTGGGCATAAATCCCTATGTCACTCGATGGGTTGCCAACTGGCTTACTGACAGAACCCACACTGTAAAAGTAGTCGACTCCAAACCCAGCTACAGACAGGTGACAACTGGAGTACCTCAGGGTTCAGTCCTGGGACCGCTCTTGTTTAGCATCTACTTCTCTGAAGTACAGGCCAACACTAAGGGACTCTGGCTAACAAAGTTTGCAGATGACTGCAAACTGGGAGCCACTATTTAATCCCCAAATGATATGGATATTCTACAAAAGGGCCTTACAGAAACAGATGCTTGGTGCCAGAGCCATGGGCTCAAGCTTAATGCCAAGAAATGTATAGTTATACCCTTCGGGGAAAACCACATACCCATGAATTACCACATAGGTCTCAGTACACTAAACACCGAAAGTGTGATGAGAGACTTAGGGACACAGGTGGACAGTGGTCTCACCTTCGATAACCACATCGCCACAACAGTCAGGAAATCCTTCTATGTGGCACACCTCATCACTAAGGGCTTTTCATCCAGATAAAAGAGGTCATTGTCCTACTGTACTCATCCCTCTTTAGACCCATTATAGAGTACAATGCCCCATTTGGAATGTACCTCACAAGACATCTGCAACAGCTGGAAAGGTCACAGAAGTACCTCACTAAAAGACACACAGGCCTAAAGCAGATGCCCTATGCTGACCATGTAAAAAAACTCCAGCTATACCCTGTGGCATATCGTCTACTCAGAGGTGATCTCTGCTTAACATACAAGGCCATTTCAAACCCTGAGCTGTTGGACATGCTCCACTTAAAGAAATCCCAATCCCTCAGAGCCACACGCTCCAGGGATCTAAACTTTGTCATCACAATGAAAAAAACATGCTGGAGGGATAGGTTCCTGACCCAGAGACTCCCCAAACTCTGTAGTAGACTACCCGTACATGTCAAGCAGAGCGCCTCCTTGGCCCTCTTCAAAAGGAACCTTGACAATTGGATGGGAAATAGGAAATTCACCTTGGGGATCACGTCAGTTGCCCTGCTAGACAGGGGTCCAGGGAAGTAAATATTGTGGGAAGAAATATCCAGGGAATTGTTATGGCTAGGTTTGTATAGCCCTAGGGCTGATAGCCTAGTACCGACCTATGAAACTATGAACCTAAAGGGTTTCTATCTTCTTTCCCTGCATTTCTACTGCTACACTGTCTTGGGCTTGTGCTATCTGTCATCTGTGCAGCAGGTTGGAATACCTCCCTCATTCTCAGATGATTCAGCCCACTGCAGTCAATCAGTCCCATCTTTCAGAGTCTGAACTATTAACTTTAACCCAGATAATCTAATGTGCAGTCAGAAGCTACCCTTCTTATACATAGATCTATCCCAGTTTCCATAATATGTTAAAAATGATCTACTAACAGACAAGATGAAACCACATGTTTAATTGAGGCTGTATACATCAATTTATTAGTGGCTGCCATGATTTATGTATAAGTATTATTAAGAAGCATTGCAGTTTTGTTCTGCATTTTGTCTGACTGGAAGATGAATGGGTTTACAACGAAGTAGCAGCATGGCTATTTGGGAGTTAAAAGTACCATGAGGAGATCTTGAAAGCTGTTCTAGTGCAATCTCTGAAGTATGATTAAAGTTTCTCTATATAGTAATAAAGAAGTAGGCTTTGTTGTAAAGGAGTCTAGGCAGTAGTGCACTCTGGGAAATATTTGATTTTGGTTGTAAGGTTGCACGTAGCCTACCTGGTACTCCCAGCTGCTGGTACAGTTTTGAATTTACCTTTTTTAAATATTCTTTGCATGTCTTGATCAGTGATGTGCAAACATTTTTCACATGATCAGCTAATGCAGATATAGTACCATTAAAAGAAAAAAGCTTATGAGGTTACTTCTGTTAACTGTTAAACAAACCATAAAACTGAACCAATTGTTATTTTGAAAATCTTGGTAGTAACAATAAGCAATGCAGTATATCAAGGGCCTAAGCAATACACTATATCAAGGGCCTAAAATAAGTCTGAGCTAGAAGCAGGTACACACTTCCTTTTGTTCAGTTTTATGTTAAAGCCAGAGATGGTGCATTAGAAAAATACTTCCATCAAAATACATTAATTGTATGCAAACAACAGGATCTAGGAGGAAAACAACAATCCCCACAACTACACTTGAATGCCTTCATTTATTGAGTTCTTAATATATCTGCATACATTTTCTGATGTATGTCTTAAGTCATTTACACCCAGATGCAGTATGACAGTGTCGTATGTACATATAGTCCTGTTCTCTCTTTTCAACAACTACCCCTTCTTCACTACTGCACTCCTTTTCTGACTTTGACAGCTGCTCTGTGTCTCAACATACCTAGCCCATAGTATATCTCTTCTAGTTAATCATATTTGTAATTCAGTTATATTATACAGTCTTACCATATGCTTTGGTTGCTGCCCTTATTATAGTGGATTTCACATTACAGTTCTTTTCATCCCATTCCAGCAAAAACATATGCTGATATTGATTCATCTAAACTGTCCTTATTTGACCAGGTATGTCATCCTATTTATAGCAGATGTGTGTTTCTCACTTAATACTCCTTTGAAGACTATGGGCCAGATTCCAAAAGAACTGATCTCAGTGCAAATCTGCCCTGATTTTGAATCTCCTCAATGTAAGTAACTCACTTTGGTATAAGGCTTATCTTTATATAGTCTTGCATAGAGTGCCAGGTTACAAAACACTTGCTTTCAGCCTGCTCTCAGAGTAATGTAAGTAGTCACTTACACTGAGAACAAATCTTTGGAATTGGGGCCTATTATTGCAATTGGTGATATGATTTTTTTTTAAATTACTTCCTCGTGTTACTGCACTGACACCCTGTTTAGAGTCGATATATTTATTGCATATCACAGTGGATATATTTATCTTCAGCTGATGGTTTTCTCTTGTGTATACTATTGCTAATGTTGAGACTAATTACTTTTTATAAATAGCACCTTCCAATTTATACTGAATCTGTAATTACTGTACAACAGATATTGTTTGCACTCACATGTTACTTATATAACCTCTGTGTATGTTTTTTTCACTAAATACTTTTTTGAAGCTTTTCTCCCCAGGGTTCCACTGAAAGGGGTCTTAGATGACCCACTTTGACCTTCCCATTGCCAAATGCAAATAAATATATACATAAATAAAGAAAAATGATAAGTATTCAGAAACTGTTTTCCAATTTGCCATTCATTTGGTTATTTCTCATGAATTTTAGTACAGCTGTTTCTAATTTCTTTTGTGAGACCTGATTTTATATGGTGACCTGGAAAAGGATATGGCAATACAGAGTTGCACAGAAATGCTGACATAGTTCAGAAAATATTTTACATTCTACAATAAATGGTCATATTTTACATTCTACAATAAATGGTATATTTTACATTCTACAATAAATGGTCATATTTTACATTCTACAATAAATGGTCATATTTTACATTCTACAATAAATGGTCATATTTTACATTCTACAATAAATGGTCTTCGTTTTTATGCCATTGTCTACTGGAACTTTTTTATGCTGAAGAGTTGTACTACATTGAAGGTATCTTTCGTGGTGTTTGCTCTCACTTTTGCATTTACTCTATAGTTCAGCAAATACTCGTTGTAATTAAATGTCTGAGAACGAGCGACAAATAGTTGATCAATAGTAAATGGTATCAGACTTCATTTAGTATGTCAAATGTTTGCGTGTAGCTCTAACATTCAGTCCTTTATTTCAGAATGCTAGTTACAGGACCCTAACATAGAAATTATTCATGCTGTCATTTCTTAAGTGTGCTATGATGACTGATTTTGTATACCTAATACATAGTGTTACTTTAGAAAGGTACTTTATAATACTTTCATAATCGATGAGGTAAAGTTTCCTAAAACAAGTATTGTGAAAATGTAATTTACAACTACTGATGAATTACAAAGCTCCTAGGTATGTCTGTACAGTGGCGAGTGTTCCTTGTAACTTTACCCATACATATCAGCAGTGTCTTTTCACAGCTGTCTATGTACAGTGGTGAGTGTTCATTGTAACTTTATCCATACATATCAGCAGTGTCTTTTGACAGCTGTCTATGTACAGTGGTGAGTGCTCCTTGTAACTTTACCCATATAAATCAGAAGTATGTTTTGAAAGTTGTCTATGTACAGTGGTGAGTGTTCCTTGTAGCTTTACCCATACATATCAGCAGTGTCTTTTTACAGGTGTCTATGTACAGTGGTGAGTGTTCCTTGTAGCTTTACCCATACATATCAGCAGTGTCTTTTGACAGGTGTCTATGTACAGTGGTGAGTGTTCCTTGTAGCTTTACCCATACATATCAGCAGTGTCTTTTGACAGGTGTCTATGTACAGTGGTGAGTGTTCCTTGTAGCTTTACCCATACAAATCAGCAGTATCTTTTGACAGATGTCTATGTACAGTGGTGAGTGTTCCTTGTAGCTTTAACGATACATATCAGCAGTGTCTTTTGACAGCTGTCTATGATTTTATAAAGACACGGATGACATTACTCTTCAGGCTACATATCTACAATGTTAGTGAAAAGGTCGGTGTGAAAGCAGCAGAATAAAAGTATTCTAGAAATGTACTCCAACCCTAGCCATGCCTGTTGAGGATCTATTAAACTCCATAACTCTTACTCCAGCTTCTGTGTACTTCCTCCAAAGCTGTGGCAATCTCTTCCTCACTATTTCAGTGAGCATACTAACTATACTGTATTTAGGTACTCAATCACTCAGTATTTCAGCAATACAAATGCAAATACGAGAAAGCAGAATATATCACCAAACACTAGGGTAATTTGCTTGCACATGACTACAATGTTTCAGCTTCATGTAAATATGTACATAGCTTCTCTTTCCCAATGCTCACTGTCATCTTGCAACTATTACCTTTCTCAGTCTCACTGTATCCTTGGACCCATTGTCTTTACCATTACTTACCTTGTTTTGTCCCCTAAACACCTTGTTTTACCATTTACAATTTCAAGGATAAATCTGCTTCTTACTCTTTTATTGTTACACATTTGATTCCACTTTTCCAAATCTAAGATGTACACCTCAACAATGCTATAACATTTGTAAATAGTATCTCTCTTTTTTTCTGACTCATTTTTGTTACATTTCTGTTCCACTGTTTGTTGTAAATGTTCTGTTTTTTGTTGTAACTTGGGCTGAGCCTACAGTTGCTCATACAGTGATCAGTGCTCAACCCCAGTGACCAAATCATAAATAAATAAATAAATAAAAATTAGTGTTACATTTAATTCTGTGAATATTTGATTATACATCAGGATTTTTTTAAATATTTACTTTGTCACTTATGGAACAGCATTTCATTACCTTCATTCTTCTATACACTCCTTATCCTATGCAGGGTTATAGGGAAGCAGTGTCTATATTGGCTCTTGGTGTAAAGCAGTGAATCAGTCATGACTGTGTTCAGTATGCACATTCCCCAGTTTATTTTTCAGTCTTATTTATTTATTTATTTTAATTTATATGTTTCCTAATCTAGTAAGTGATCACTTGTATTCCAGCCAAGAATCTAACCATTCATAACCCCCTTTTCCCAAGTTTTTGCACATGAGATTAGGGTATTACATCAACAGTGACAATTATGTAGATCTAATGTTCACACTGCTGGATGGCTAGCCTGCCACAGATTCCAACCAGGAATACAGCAATGAAAACAGCATACAGTTAGTTGCCAGATATTTGTTATCTGAAGCACACATATTCACAAAAAAGAACAGTATTATATATGCCAGTGTTAAGTCTTTGCAAATCTTGGAAAATTGACACATTATATATAAATATAAATATCAGTCTTCTGGTATTGGTTTGCAGTTCTGTATTGCTGTATGGAAAATCTTAGATGCAATTTATAGATTATGTATACGTTTACCTAATTAGTAGAATATGTCAAGTTAACATTAGCTATGCAAACTTTTGTTCAGTTTATCTGAGAATTCATTTTGTCCCTTAGGTCTATCATTTTCTTTGTGTGATTTTTCTCTCTTTTCATGTCTATAAACTATACAGCTATATACTTATTTCCTCTGGCTCAATGTTTTATACCTTCATCCTCTTACTAATACTTGTCATAAAAACAAAACTCTGTATGCAAAAAGTACCTTATTTTTGCTCTATAAGTAATGCCTCTTGTAAATACTCATTTATTAGTATATTTATTGCATTGGGTTCCTTTGTAAAACCTTCTAATTATTGTTTTCTGTTAAAATTTTGTCTTTGTAAGATCCTGTAAAGAGTGTGTAATCTCCAAATATTGTTCTCTGTAAATGTTTTTGTAACAATTAATGTACTTATTCTGGAGCTTTTCTTCCTGGGCCTCTGCTGAAAATGGGCTGTCACCCACCTGGATTATCCAGGTAAACAAAAATAAATAAGTGTATAAATAAATAAATAACTACATATATTTGGATTTCATGGCAAGTGCTATGTCTTATTTTAATGATCTTGTTTTATGTACCATTTTTATTAATGTTTTGTTTTTAAACACCTAAAATGAATTATAAAATTAAACCGAACCTGAAGTAAACTGCATTTATACTGCTGTGATGCATTGTAAAATATAGTTTTCTCTATATTTGGTCAATATGAAATTCTATGAGCTTCATTTGTCTTTGGAAATAAAAAGATTGGGAATCAGAACACTGATCACTGTTTTCCACTGGAAGTCACTGTTGATGCAGATTTGAAGTGTGCACCATCAATGGTCCACTAGCTTTGGGAGATTCCTCCCTTCTTCTAGTTGGTGCAACTGTCGAATTTGCATATATAAGTTTGGGGTGTTGGGGGCTTGCCTGCCACATCAGGGGGTGCATTGGGCCCCCAGCAAAACATGATAGCAGTTAACATTTTTGCCTTTCTGTGTTTTGGGCATTATTTTTCAATATTTTGGGTTGTTTGCTTTGTGGAAGATGAATCTTCATAGTAGAATAATATAAGATCTCTTAGCTGCTCTTTTACTTTCTGTCTCCATTTGCCTCTCTTTGTTTACATGGCTTTTGAAGTTCTATACTGTTATCAGCAGGGTTGTCCAAATTTCTAAGTTGTGTTTTCATTTATTTAGGTCATGATAAGTGTTTTTCTTCCTTAATTTCTGTCTGTGTATTTCAACAGATTGTGGCGAGTACTTTGGAAAATTATTTGCCTCTCTTATTAATTTTTAAGGATGGCATGGTGCAGTTTTGATCTTTGGTTTCACTTGATTTTAGATGATATTTGCATGAGTATTTTTTTCTGTAGATATAGAAAATTCAAAGATTAATGTGCAAAGAGTTGATTTGCTTATTGATTATTTGATAAATAGTTTGGTTTTAGAATGATGTGAAGGTAGCATTCCCACCTTAAAACAATAAAATGTTATATTTTGTTCGTTAAGGTATGTATATTTTTTCTTTGCCTTTTTCTGTCTCTTCCTGCTGAAAAACAATCTCCCCTCATCCTACCAGTTCCACTACTTCAAGCATTCATTTAATGGTGGGAGTGAAAGCTGGCTAAAACAGACACTCAGATCCATGTAGACTACATATACGAGTTCAAAACGACATCTGTTGATAAACTGGCAGGCATGCTGCCATGGTGGAGCCTGTAATTTCAGAACAGTCCTGAGTGCCTGCGTATGTTTATATGCTGAATCTAGCTTTAAAGAATAAGTGAATATTACCAACCTATGTGCTATTTGTTCCTTTACCTGACCACTGACAGGTTTTACTTTTAAAGTTGCAGCTGGACTGATTCACCCCTCTCCTCCTGAAGGAGCAGTGAACAGACAAGGTCTGCTCACTCTTGCCATCCTGTGGCCAGGGTGCCAAGTGTCCTGAGCAGTAATCTATACTGTGTAACCTGGGATGTAGTCAGTACTTTATTCCTGCATGCCATAGAACAAGCAACGTTTGCAGGAATTTGATTGTAGGATATGATAAGAATAACAGTAATCTAATTAAATGGGTAATTCCCACCATTAACTGGGAAAACTACTCATGTACCAACTCTTTTGCTCAACGTTTTCTGGAATTCATAAATTCCAATGCCTTGGTTCAACTTATTCACAACCCCACTAGGGGCAGCAATATCCTAGACCTGGTCATTACCAACATTGGGCGACCGGTGTTCCACACCAGAGGTCAATTCCTCGTTGGTCAGATCTGACCACAAGCTAATCACCCTAGACATTCACATCCCGCCCCCACCCCTCATTAGGGAAACCACCATAAAAAAACTTTTCCAAAGCCAACTTCACACTTCATAAGACAGAAGTGGCAAACTTCATGACACCTATGCAGATGGACAATTGAGGTACGACTGCTGAATCCTACACAAATGCACTTTATAAGCACTTACACAAGTGCATGGATCATGCTAACCCTAACAGAACCAAGATGCTATCCTCCAAAAAAAAGAAGCCAATCTGGTGTCCTCTGCCATAAACAAACTCTATAACAGAAGAAATAAACTGTTGCAAAAAAGAGTAAAATCCCATGACTGGAGGAACTCCCTGGTCAGCCTCAGTAAGAAGCTGAGATCCTTCATAAAATCTTCCAAAGCTAGTTACAAAAATAAAATTGCCACTGACTCTAAAGACAACCACAACGCATTCTATAGATATGTCAATAATCTCAATGACAACACTCAGATCTGCTCTGAGTTACAGCACAATGACACTAAATATACTGAACCAACTGATATTGCCAACATCCTGGCAGATAGGTTTAGTGCTAACTTAACCCCCCCCCCCCCTCACCCCCTAGTGGGCCCATCTCTATACCGGAAGAATGCAAAGTTCCTGTAATCACGGCTGCATGGGTAAAAAACACACTCTCCAA
Source organism: Protopterus annectens (assembly GCF_019279795.1). Taxonomy (NCBI): domain Eukaryota; kingdom Metazoa; phylum Chordata; order Ceratodontiformes; family Protopteridae; genus Protopterus; species Protopterus annectens. The sequence continues at coordinate 1,281,187,814 of NC_056733.1, forward strand.
AGCCAGGAACACAGCATCCATGGGACCTGACAATATCCTAGGCTGCATTCTACACAAACTACAGAACAAACTGGCACCCCACCTAAGTACCATGTTCAGTCATAGCCTCACCTCAGGCTTTGTACCCAGCTCAGGCTTTGTGCCCTGCTGGAACAGGGCTCAGTTTTGAGCTTTTTCTGGTTAATTGGGTGACTTGTTTAAACCAGTTTGTTCATTGTCTATTGTTTTATATATATATATATATATATATATATATATATATATATATATATATATATATAAATTGCACTTTATTCATCTGCTTTTACTGTATTTGTGTTTCTTCCTACTTTATTACTAGGGGCATTGACTACAACTCTGATCTGCGATATATAACAATAAGTACCCTTTTCTGTGCATTTAGAGTGTTTTTTTGATTGTATCTGTTTTATTTTCTGAAAAAAAAAAACAAAAACAAAAATATATATACTTGTCTCCCACCTTTCTAAGCTAGTATAGTTCAGTTTTCAGGTTAGTGCTGAATTCAGGACTGTGTTACAAATCTCTGTGTTTGCCCATACCTTACTTGGATAGAAGGAAGTTTCTCTGCTCATCTGTGAGAGAGGGGAGCTTTCAGCAGCCTATCTGTCCCTGGAGGAGTGGTTTCAGCCTAGAAATTAATAGTTTATTGGCCATTTTGGGCTAATTTCTATCTCTTTCATTTCCCTGCTATAAATACTGCATTTGCCCGGTTTTTGCTTGCCAGGCAGCGCCGGTTAGCTAGGGTAAAACTATTCCCGGTTCCACAAAGTCTCCTCTTCATATTTTCCCTTGGAACTAGGCAAACTTTCAACTTAAGAACTCAAGCCATTCATTTCTCAGCCCAGAACTTGCTCAAAACTTATAGCAAGCACTTATAAACCCTAACACTAGACCCTCCTGTACTGTACAGAAGGACAAGGCTCTCTATTTGACCTTACCAGCCATCCAGTAAAACAGCTCACTGTACCTTTCCAGGCATGTCCAAAGAGCAGTTTCAGGTGTACTCTCCAGTCCAACTGGTCAATCTGGGCATTTTGAGGCAATGTTACAACTGGCTCATGTACACAGACAACCCTCTCCTCCTACTACCAAACACTAATACATGCGAGAGATGCAATTATACAGCCAAACTGGAGGCTAAGCTCTCTCAACCCAAGACTGGATCAGACAGTCAGGAGGAGAAGGGAAATACTTGCAACACACCACCAGTCTCACATAGACCCATTAAAGCAGCACTGGCAAAAAACACACACATAAATACATGAAAACATACTCGGAGGCTCTAAATACAAATCTGCAAAACCAACAGAGACCTCCAAAGCAAACATCCAAGCAACTTCCACCCCCCAACACAAAACCATGAAACACATACTTCACAAAACCAGTGTGCCGTGCAGTCACAGCCCTTAAGGCAAAATAACATACCTAACATACTAGTAATAGGTGACTCTATAGTCAGGCACACTGATGTCCCACTCACTAGGCTGAATAAGGAAAAGGTTACTGTTAGCTGCCTGTCAGGCGCCAGGGTCCGCCACATAACACAAGCACTCAGGTCACTCCAGAACAAGTACAAATATGACTCTGCCATTGTCCATGTTGGTGTGAATGACCTGAGCTGTACTGCCCTGGACTACATTAAAAGAGACATGGAAGATTTCTCTGATCATGTAGCCCAGGCCGGTATAACCCTGACCCTGAGTAGCATCCTGCCCTCACCAAGAATGATACCACAGTATAAAGAAAAAATTCTCGATTTCAACAATTGGCTAAGTTTCTGGTGTCATTCAAAGGGGATCCAGTGTCTCTCCACCTGGGATGACATGCTTGACAAGCCACACTGCTTCGCTAGAGACCTCTTGCACCTGTCACCCAAGGCTCTTGCCACCCTCATATTGCCTTTTTTAGACAAGGCTCAAAAGACAAACCCACCGCCATAAATAGCACAAATAACAAAAAACTGAGGGTAATGCTACTCAGTGCCAGAAGTCTAAACCTCAAAATGCACACACTCGAGGCACTCCTCAGTATGGACAAAATCAATATATGTGTGCAGTAACAGAAACCTGGTTTAAGGCTCCAGAGAGTACCCCAGCACTACCAGGCTGCAACTCATACCATACATGTTGTACACAGAACCCAAATCGAAATACAAAAGGCGGGGGCATATCCATATTTATCAAAGATACCCACACCTCCAGGTTAGAGGCACAGCACGATGCTTCAGAGATCATCTACTTGCAACTAACAATGGGTAAAACTTGAACTAATTTACAGAACCCACCATGCCCCAGACCCCATTCCGCATTTCTAAGTCCTACCTAACACCCTATTATTGGGTGATTTCATAACTTATTAATGGGAGAACTACTCAAATACTAACTCCCTTACACAACATTTCCTAATTTCTAAATAAAATATGATTCAACTGGTCAATATCCCACCAGAGGTGACAACATATGGTCATAACCAACATGGGAGACCGTGTTCCACATCAATCAGATCTGACCATAAACAAGTTACTAACAATTTTTAAAAGCAAATTTCATAATTAAGACAGAGGTGAAAAGTTTCATATATTAAATTAACTCTAATTTTACTAATTATGACAAGAATGCATGGATCGTATGCCATCAGCAAACCAAAACTCACTCCTCCAAGAAAAGGAAACCAGTCTGGTGGACCCTGCCATAAACAAGCTATACAATAAAAATAAGACATACCTGATCAGTATCAGCAAGAAACTATGATCCCTCATTAAATCATCCCTTCTTAAGAAAAATTGCCATGGACTTCAAAGATAACCACAAGGCATTCTTTAGCTATGTCAAGAATCTAAGTGGCAATGCTCAGATCTGCTCAGTTAGTGCAGAATGGCACAAAATACACTGAACCAACTGTATCATCAACATCCTGGCAGACAGGTTCAGCGCAAACTTCACAAAAGAATGTTGCCTGCAATCATAGACACTGTTTAAAACAGACCTCTCAATGCCAATGGGACGGACGAACACCCAGGGGCTGCGTCCCATGAACTCAGAGAGAACTAAATTATACAAAATGTAAACATAGCCTCTCCACAGGCTACATACCCATAAATTGGCACAGCAATGGTTGGTTCCACCCACTCCAAAAAGTGGTGCCACAACAGACCCTGGGAACGCCTATAATTCTGAACCTTAGGCTATGGAGCACATCATCATGGAACTAATTAACAGAGACATATTTGTTAAGGGCAGATCATGCCTCCTAAACCTGGTGGACTTCTTTGAGACAGTTGCCAAGCCTATAGACAAATTCTGGTATTACATACAAGCTCACCAAATATAAAATACATCACAAAATGGGTTGACAACTGGCTACATTGGTAGAACCCACATGGTGAGAGTTGCAAGAGCTAGGTCTGACTCTAAATCAACAAATTTATTGTTCAGTCCTAACCTTTCCTGTTTGGCATATACTTCTACAAGCACAGGAGGACTATGGCTGACCAGGTGTGCAGACAGCTGCAAACTAGGGGCTATAATGCTCTCCATATGACACAGACATCCTCCAAAAGGGTCTCATTAAGTCCTGGTGTCAAAATCATGGCCTCAAGCTAAACAAAAAGTGCATAGTCATCTCATTTCTTTCTGCAACAAAACATTTTTAATGTCACCCCCCCTGGTGTCCTTTTTAACTATTTCCACAATACCAAACTTATAATCTGTAAAATTTTCACACTCCAAAGAATGTTTAAACAAGGCACTGGTCTCCTTTCTCCTTTTATATCATGGGTATGTTCGTAAATTCTCTCTCTAAGAGTCCTCTCAGTCTTACCCACGTAAAACGAATCACATTTAGAACAGGTAGCCAAATACACCAACATACGACTCCTACAGTTACCCTTAGTAAATGTTATCTTACTTTTCAAACTATTCTGTAGTGTGATTTCTACTAATGGATTAATATATGCACACTGTCTGCATCTGCCACATTTTGTGGTACCTTTCTTCTGATCTTTGTTGTTAACCTCGGTCTCAAAGATTCTTTTAAAATTTTTGGCAGTTTTATATGTAAAATTTGGTTTTTTTCCAACCACTTCATAAATGTCCTTGTTAGTTTTAAAAGTAGTCATGGAACACAAGCATTACAATTGTTTTAATTAATAGATTTGATTGATTATTAACAACAATTATGTAGTAAATTGTTTTAACTCAACTATATAAAAAGGAGAGGAACTGTGAATTAATTATTCTGATGAAGTCTGCCTGCAGCAGACGATAGCGCTGAATTCTTGAATTTTATTCTTGGTTTAATAAAGAAGATTGTGGTCAGCACCTGCGGAGTTTATTTTCATGGTCTGTTGGATTCCTATAGAATTTTTGAGTATTGGTATATATTTTCCGTGTGAGACGTGACCCAATTTTCTAACTATAATTATACAGTTCCTGAGACTTTAATCTTGCTTGCTACAAAACTTTTGCGTTGTTTTCAAAAAATGGAACAAACCCTGAATGATTCTACTTTGGTAGGTCTGGACATTCCGTTTAACCAAAGCGGAAACATTATGGATACTCAAAGGGAAGTTTCCCGTTTGAGAGAAGAGATCTCAACACTACGAGGAGATCTCACTAAATTGATAGAACTTTTTTCCCAAGAAGAACCGGCAACTGTGAGAAGGAAAAGTACGGGTATTCCTGGTCATCAAGCAGCGCAGCCTTCAACGTCATCTCCACGCTCTGAGGTTCGGAGTTATGGTGGTAAGAAGACCGGGGCAGGACCAGAAGCGCAAAATCGTGGACAATCGTTTGAAGGGGAACCTAGCCGGAACATATCCAGGTTGACGCCGTGGAAGACAATTTATTGGAAGGAAACACAGCGGTGGGGTGATAAACGAAACATCTACAAAAGGTACTGTTCCAACTAGTTTGCACAGTTCTACCAATATGGTAGAAAATGCTACCAAAACCCGCCGGCATGGTGGGCGTGTTAAAGACAGTTACAAGAACATTTTAGAGAAAGTATTTTCTTTCGAAGGAACAACAAATGTTAATGTTATTAACGGTGAATGTCCAGGCAACAAAGACATTGAATGGGAAATGACCCTAAGGGACAAATTGTTCTATTTTGAAAAAATATTGCACAACTATAAATGTTTACAAATTGACAATGATTATTTGCACAAATGTTTGACATATAAAATAGTCCCACAGGGACTTAGATTTTACAAATACCCTTTTGGGATTCATTATACTGAGAATGTGATAGATGACATGCAAACTTTTTTTGATGAATGTGGCTTTGCACTGATGTCCAAACTGATGAAATATAATGAAGTAAAACTTAAGAAATTATTAGTAGAAGTAAATGAATGTCAGAACAGTATTATTAGGGACTTGTTGTTCGAAGATTATGAAAATTTGTATATGAAAATTTTAAAGAGAGTGGAAGAAAAAATAGAGAAAGTGTATTTGAGAAAACAAGGAAAATTGACCAGAGATAGAGAACAATATAAAAAAGGCAATAGTTACCCACTTACTTTTCAGAAAAATAAAATTAATCAGAAAGAAAAAGTGGACATAAGGTTAAAAATGGCCACTATAAAGAAGTAGGAAGAAACAGGAGGGTAGAAATCCAGGAAAGGTTTGAGAAGAGAAATGGTCACCTGGATGAATTAGATACATTTCATGAAGACATTGAAACTTTTTTAGGACCACGAAGGTCAGAAAGGTTAGCAAACAAGCAACGGAATCCCTCGGATCCTGGTCCACAGGGTTTTATAGAGGAGAGGGAAGGGGGAGAACCAGCATGGAGAACCAGATTAAGGAAAGGGAGATAGAAGGGATATATATTGAAGAGAATGGTATAACACAGGTATATAAAGGATTTAAAATACATAACTACACAAATTTGAAAGTGGAAAAATTACACTTTGATTTATTTTCAAAGGGGTTTAAATTTGTTAAAACAACATGTGGGGATTTAGCCAATATATTATTGGAGTTAAAAATATTTTTACGAAAACTCAATTTGAAATTAATGTGTAAACAGAAACAATCTGGAGATACATTACGAAATGAATACCAAAGTTGTGGCCAAGGTCCCAATAGAAGTAGTATTTACAATCCCCCACTACATCCTTTGATAGGGACCTTTGAAGCTATAGTAACTAATGACATTTACGATAATGTAAAAAACTAAAAAGTTGCATAAAAATATGAATTTAAATGAAAAAGAAACAACATTGATGAAGAACTTAATAAAAGACACAAATTTGAGGTTCATGCAACCTGACAAGGGTGGTGGAATGGTCATTTTCAGTCAAGAAGTTTATAACAATACATTAACAGAATTATTAATGGATGAAAAGACCTACACCACAGTATCGTATAATGAAATACAAATTGCCTATGGCAGAATTGATAGCTGGTTGGAAGAATATTTAATAGACACTAGAATTGGAAAGGAAACATATAATTTTTTAAAGCAGACATATCCTTATATACCACACATCTTCGCAATTCCTAAGATACATAAGAACATTTTTAAACCCCCCTTTCGTCCTATAGTGTCAGCAAAAAGATCGAAAACTCAACCCTTAGCAGTTTATATTGATTACCACTTGAAAGAAATAGTGAAGAATCAAAGTCATTTGGTACAAGATTCATGGGATTTTTTAGGAAAAATTACCAACAACCTATGGTCCGAAACAATAAAATTAGTGACCATAGATGTGAAAGACTTATTTACTTGTATTCCGAGAAGTGAAGGGTTTGAATACTTTGAGAATAGTGTGTATAAATATTATAATGCAACAGACGACAATAGAAAATTACTATTAGAGTTGACAGAAATGGTCCTCGACAATAATTTCATAATGTTCCAAGGAGAATACTATAAACAAGTTACTGGAGTAGCTATGGGGGCAGCATGTGCCCCCATATATGCAAATATGGTACTTCTTGGATGGGAGGAAGAAAATATTTTTCAAAGCCCATATATGAAAAATATAAAGATATATCTGAGGTTTTTAGACGATATCTTTTTATTATGGGAAGAAGATACCCCAGAAGATTTAAAAGACTTTATGTCTTATATAAACCAAACCACTACTTTTTTATCCTTCACCCATGAGATCAAACAACAACACATAAACTATTTGTATATTACCCTAAGTAAGACAACCAGTGGTTTTAAGTCTAACATTTTTCGAAAGGAAACGTGGTGTAACAGTTATTTGCAATTCAACAGCCAACACCCTTTACATCAAAAGAAAAGTATAGTCAAGGGTCAAGCAGTAAGGATTGCCCGAATGACTTCTCAAAAAGAAGATTTGGAGAAAGAGTTCTCCTTTTTATTTGAAAAATTTAAAGAAAGGGGATATCCGTTACAATTTATAGGTGATATTTTAACAGAAGTGTATCAAGGATGGGGTATAAAATTTAAACCATTATTGGGTGAAAGATTTATTCCCAAAAATATGAACACTGATGAAAAGATAGATTACAACAGTGCTTGCATAGTGGAATATAATGATTTCTCAGATTGTTTTACTGGGATCATTAGAAACAACTGGAGTATTTTTAAAACTAACAAGGACATTTATGAAGTGGTTGGAAAAAAACCAAATTTTACATATAAAACTGCCAAAAATTTTAAAAGAATCTTTGAGACCGAGGTTAACAACAAAGATCAGAAGAAAGGTACCACAAAATGTGGCAGATGCAGACAGTGTGCATATATTAATCCATTAGTAGAAATCACACTACAGAATAGTTTGAAAAGTAAGATAACATTTACTAAGGGTAACTGTAGGAGTCGTATGTTGGTGTATTTGGCTACCTGTTCTAAATGTGATTCGTTTTACGTGGGTAAGACTGAGAGGACTCTTAGAGAGAGAATTTACGAACATACCCATGATATAAAAAGGAGAAAGGAGACCAGTGCCTTGTTTAAACATTCTTTGGAGTGTGAAAATTTTACAGATTATAAGTTTGGTATTGTGGAAATAGTTAAAAAGGACACCAGGGGGGGTGACATTAAAAATGTTTTGTTGCAGAAAGAAATGAGATGGCAACTTTTGTTAAGATCTAATACCCCTCCAGGACTTAATGAATATATAAGCATTAAACCCACATTAATAGACAAGGCCTCAAGGATTTAGAAGTACAATCAACAAATTAGTAACAACAATAAATTTGTTGATTTAAACCACAACATTTTTCAACCAAGGGATATACCAATGTACATAATTACACCTTATATTATATTATATTGCTTGTATATGATCTCAAGCATTAGTGTTTATAAATTTCACACCCTGCACAAAAATTATGCAAAAAATACTGTTAATTAAGCCATGGTAATTTCATATCTAAGGTTCACAATTTTATATGTTTATATTTTGTATAATTTAGTTCTCTGGTGAGTGGTCTTGTTATAAACAATGAAAAGAAGAACATTCTTTTGAAGATTTTAATAACACAGTTGATAAAAAATGTTCAACAACAATTTTTGACAACTTTTTTTAGAAAATGAGATGATGAAGGATTTGTATTTAATTATTTGTAAATAAGTAAGAAAATTTAATAAGACAAGAAGTTGTTATGCTATAACAATAGGTATTTATTAAGAAGGGGGATATTTTTAACAGAAAATTTTTGATGAAAAGTTATATATTTTATTATTATTTGTCATAATTATGAAATTAGAGTTAATTTAATATATGAAACAAGTTCCTAATTATGAAATTTGTAAAAAATTGTTAGTAACATATTATATGTGCATATATTTAATTTAACATATTATGAGAACATACATATTATATTTTTGTGTATATTGACCCTAACATATTTTACTAAGAAAATAGAAAATTGTGTAATTAATTCAATTTATTTTAATTTAATTTAAGCATTAATAAGTTATGAAAGAAAAAAAGAATAGGAAATGAACTTCTGAACGGAATTTTGTAAAGTATTCAGAAAAATACGTATTTGATGGTTCATGTTTACAGATACTTCCTGCCTTTTGGTGTCATGACCATATAAGGAAGTAAAGCAGTCATGGAACACAAGCATTACAATTGTTTTAATTAATAGATTTGATTGATTATTAACAACAATTATGTAGTAAATTGTTTTAACTCAACCATATAAAAAGGAGAGGAACTGTGAACTAATTATTCTGATGAAGTCTGCCTGCAGCAGACGATAGCGCTGAATTCTTGAATTTTATTCTTGGTTTATTAAAGAAGACTGTGGTCAGCACCTGCGGAGTTTATTTTTATGGTCTGTCGGATTGCTATAGAATTTTTGAGTAAAACTTGAACTAAAATTGTAGCTTGCTACAGATCACCCACCATGGCCCAGGACCCCCATTCCGCATTTCTGGAAACACTGGGAAACATAAAAGTCCTACCTAACACCCTAATATTGGGTGATTTCAGATAACTAAACATTAACTGGGAGAACTACTCAAATACTAACTCCCTTACCCAACATTTCCTAGAATTTATAAACTCAAATTCCCTGATTCAACTGGTCAACACTCCCACCAGAGGTGACAACATATTGGACCTGGTCATAACCAACATGGGAGACCGGTGTTCCACACCGGAGGTCAACCCCTTGCTGGTCAGATCTGACCATAAACAAGTCACTTTGGATATCTACATTCCGCCCCCACCCCCTGACAAGGAAACCACTGTGAAAAACTTTTTAAAAGCAAACTTCAGGTTACTTAAGACCGAGGTGAAAAGTTTCAAAGCCCCCATGCTGAAGGTTAATGCTGTCCAAGCTGCAAAATCCTTTACTAATGCATTCTACGGGCGCCTACAAGAATGCATGGATCGTGCCATCCCAAGCAAAACCAAAACTCACTCCTCCAAGAAAAGGAAACCAGTCTGGTGGACCCCTGCCATAAACAAGCTATACAATAAAAGGAGGAAACTAGTACAGAAAAGAGTAAAATCCCAAGAAGGGAAGACATCCCTGATCAGTATCAGCAAGAAACTATGATCCCTCATTAAATCATCCAAGGCGAGCTTCGAAAGAAAAATTGCCATGGACTTCAAAGATAACCACAAGGCATTCTTTAGCTATGTCAAGAATCTAAGTGGCATTGCTCAGATCTGCTCGGAGTTAGTGCAGAATGGCACAAAATACACTGAACCAACCGGTATCATCAACATCCTGGCAGACAGGTTCAGCGCAAACTTCACCCCCCCTCTCACCCCTAAAAGAGCCCATAACCATACCAGAAGAATGTAGAGTGCCTGCAATCATAGACACTCAGGTTAAAACAGCCCTCTCCAATGCCAAAAACACAGCATCAATGGGACCGGACGAACACCCAGGCTGCGTCCTACATGAACTCAGAGATGAACTAACCCCTCACGTAAACACACTGTTCAAACTCAGCCTCTCCACAGGCTACATACCCATAGAGTGGCGCACAGCAATGGTTATTCCACTCCACAAAAGTGGTGCCACAACAGACCCTGGGAACTATCGCCCTATAAGTCTGACTAGCTTGGTCTGCAAGGCTATGGAGCACATCATCATGGAACTCATTAACAGAGACATAGGGAACCTCCAAACACTGGACCCTACCAGTTCGGGTTTGTTAAGGGCAGATCATGCCTCCTAAACCTGGTGGACTTCTTTGAGACAGTTGCCAAGCCTATAGACAAGGGAAAGGTGGTACACAGCCTACCTAGACCTCGCAAAGGCCTATGACACCATTTCCCATTCTGGTATTACAGACAAGCTCACCAACCTGAACATAAAACCCTACATCACAAAATGGGTTGACAACTGGCTCACAGGCAGAACCCACATGGTGAGAGTTGCAAGAGCTAGGTCTGACTCTAAACCGGTTACAAGTGGCATTCCCCAGGGCTCAGTCCTAGGACCTCTCCTGTTTGGCATATACTTCTCAGAGGTGCAGACAAGCACAGGAGGACTATGGCTGACCAGGTGTGCAGACAGCTGCAAACTAGGGGCTATAATTGACTCTCCAGCTGACACAGACATCCTCCAAAAGGGTCTCACTGAGACAGATACCTGGTGTCAAAATCATGGCCTCAAGCTAAATGCCAAAAAGTGCATAGTCATTCCCTTTGGAAAAAACAAAGTACCCACAGACTACCACATAGGTGGAATTCCCCTACATACGGAAGACATTATAAGGTATTTGGGGACCCAAGTAGATAGTAATCTCACCTTTGATAATCACATTGCCAAAGTGGTTAGAAAATCCTTCTACGTGGCCCACCTAATCACAAAAAGGTTTGCATCCAGATCAAAAGATGTTATTGTGCCCCTCTACTCATCAGTCATCAGACCCATCATAGAGTACAATGCCCCATTTGGGATGTTCCTTACAAGACACCTGCAACAACTGGAAAGACCACAGAAGTACTTCACCAAGAGGATCACTGGCCTCAAACAGATGCCCTATGCAGCTCGACTGAAGAAACTCCAGCTGTACTCAGTTGCATACCACCTACTCAGAAGTGATCTTTGTCTGACATACAAGGCCATGTCCAACCTAGAATGGATGGACATGCTCCACCTAAAGAAAACCTTATCCCCTCGACCCACATGCTCTAGGGATCTAAACCTCACCACAACAATAAATAGGATGTGTTGGAGGGATAGATTCCAGTCCCAGAGACTTCTCATGCTTTGGAACAAGATTCCAATCTACATTAGGCAGAGCTCCTTGCTAACACTCTTCAAAAGAAACCTTGATGAGTGGATGGGAAACATAAAGTTTACCCCAGGGATCACTTCAGTGGCTCTGCTGAACAGAGGCACAGGGAACTAATCTAAGGGGGCAGTGAAAGCCAGCACATTCTGGCTAGGCTTATAAATGCCTTTGGGCAGAACCTATGAACCTATGAATGGCACACCGTGATGCTTATCCCACTCCACAAAGGGGGAGCCACGATGGACCCCGGGAACTACCACCCCATTAGTCTGATGAACCTGGTCTGCAAGGCCATGGAATGTATCATCATGGAATTCATAAACAAAGACATTGGTAATCTCCAAACTCTGGTCCAACCCAGTTCAGGTTTGTAAAAGGCAGATCATGTCTCCTAAACCTGATAGACTTCTTTGAAGTAGTCACCAAAGCCATAGATGAGGGTAAGTTGGTTCACACAGCCTATCTAGATCTCGCCAAGGCTTTCGATACCATCCCCCATTCTGGAATTATAGATAAATTTGCTAAACTAGGTATAAATCCCTATGTCACAAGATGGGTTGCCAACTGGCTCATGGACAGAACCCACACTGTGAAAGTAGCAGACTCCAAATCTGACTTCAGACCAGTGACAAGTGGAGTACCACAAGGTTCAGTCCTGGGTCCTTTCCTGTTTGGTATCTACTTCTCTGAAGTACAGGCTAACACAGAAGGTCTTTGGCTAACAAAGTTTGCCGATGACTGCAAACTAGGAGCCATAATCAAAACTCCTAACGATGTGGACATCCTACAAAAGGGCCTCACTGAGACAGATGCCTGGTGTCAAAGCCATGGCCTGAAGCTCAATGCCAAAAAGTGCATTGTCATCCCCTTTGGTAATAAATCTGTACCCATGAACTACCACATAGGTAGTAGTCTACTTAACATGGAAAGTGTGATAAGAGACCTTGGGACACAGGTGGACAGTAGTCTGTCCTTTGATAATCACATCACCACAGTGGTGAGGAAATCCGTCTACATGGCACACCTCATAACAAAAGGTTTCTCATCCAAAAAAAAAGAAAAGAGGTCATTGTTCCCCTCTACTCATCACTCATTAGACCCATTATAGAGTACAACGCCCCTTTTGGTATGCACCTCACAAGACATCTACAGCAACTGGAAAGGCCACAGAAATACCTCACAAAGAGGATTACTGGCCTCAGACAGATGCCCTACGCAGACCATCTCAAACAACTCCAGCTTTACTCCATCGCATATCGCCTACTCAGAAGCGATCTCTGCCTAACATACAAAGCTATGTCAAACCCAGAGCTATTGGACATACTCCACTTAAAGAAATCCCAATCCCTCCAAGCTACATGCTCTAGGGACCTAAATATTGTCACCACAATAAACAGAACATGCTGGAGGGATGGATTCCTGTTCCAGAGACTTCCCATACTCTTTAACAGACTACCTATCTATATCAAACAGAGCTCCTCATTAGCACTCTTCAAGAAAAATCTTTATGATTGGATGGGAAATAGGAAATTCAGCCCGGGGATCACTTCTGTGTCTCTCCTCGACAGTGGCACAGGAAAATAATTTTCTTGGGTGGCAAAAGCTAGGGTACCTTTTTGGCTAGGCTTATATAGGTCCTAGGGCAAATAGCCTAGTACATACCTATGAACCTATAATTGTGGGATTAAGTAATGAGATTTTATATTCCATTCTATGCCGTCAATTTACTTCCTTTTCAATGAATCTCTGTGACTGTTTTTTATAAGTAAACAGCTAGAATGATTCTGTGATATTCGTATAAGATATTTTCTTTCATTGCAAATCCAGATAGGCAACTGAACTTTAAGTTTTGGAGGGCACAAGCTGTTTTTTATTCTGTACTTTCTTAAGCATTAGCTATGTTTTATTAGTATTCATGCAGGACACTTATATTAGCATTGCACTGTGCAGTGGTTATTCAAAGATGTTAGACTACAGAATCCTTTGTGCATCTGAATTTTTTATGAGTGAGGGTCCTTAAATGTGCATTCTGAAAGAAAATGGATCCAAAGTATTCTGCATCACTTCTCTTTGAGTCTGTACTTCTATTAGTAATGCAACCTAATATCTTTAGTGTGTTTTAATATTTTTGATCACTAAACCACAAAATGTGGCCACATTTTCAAAGTTAAATAATAATTAATTTGTCACCAATTATATGCATACTTCAGTGATCTTTATAGTTCCAAATGAATAGTCTAACTGGAAAAAAAGAACAGTTTTAGGAATAATTATACAATTCCAGTAGTTTTGTTTATGGTCTATATTTGTAGCCAGATTACATTGAAAAATTTCTCATGAAGGAATAAAAAAATCACCAAATATATGGCTAAAGAAATATATTTGCAAAATGAAGCTTTCCAGCATTGTTCTTTCCTAATATGTTGTCACACTTTCAAATATTAATTTATGCATACAACCTCAAATGGATATTTTCCTAATTGTACAGTGGTGCCATTATGTTACATTGTTACATGTAAAATGCATTTTTATAGCAAACCCCATTAATTAAATGACAAATTTGTTGATTTGAATTTCAGAGTCAGAGTGAACAACAATATTGGCATTTATTGGGTACAATGCTGTTTACATACTTTTAATTCTTAAGCTACAAGTAATTCAGAGCTCTTTTTGTACAGCCAGAACACTATTTTAGGCCCAAATGGAAAACATTTCTAACTATGAAAAGGTATGCATTATTAGTTGCATAACCAATATGCATTTTAAGAAATGACATGTATCAATTTAATTTATCTACTAGTAAGGATTCCATGAAGACTTTGTTAAATACCATTAATTTGCCCTACTTTATTGCACATTTTAGTTCTGCAATATAAACTTTCCTGAAAATATTTTGAATTTAATGACTGAAAGAGCAAACAAGAGGTCTGATCTTCATAGCCAGTATATGAATATTAACAGATATTTGGTCATCACACATTTGTTTTTTTGACTGCCTTTAATTAAATATGGCTGTGCTTTCAAACCATAATGCTGTATTCATCCTGTGTGAAACAGATAAGAATTAACAACTCTGACAATGGCAGAAAGTGGAGTTCAGGTAGCAGACGGTTCACCTTCTCATTTATTCTTGAAGCTGGTATGACTGAAGACTTAACATCACAGACTCAGAGGTATAGCAAGGGTGGGGTGAAGGGGGCTGCCAGTTTGGTGCAAGGTGTTTGGGGATACAATTGGGAAGGTTGTTCTTGCATTCTTTTCTGTGCCAGCATTCAAAAGCATTTCAGCATTTCATAGCTGATTGATACAGTAGAAGAAGTTTTTTTTTTCATTTTTGCTCTTCATTTGAGAGGTGAGGGAATGGGAATCTGACTGGAACACCAGATTAAGGGAGTGAGGACTGAAAAGCCACGGGTGTGAGAGGTTAGAGCGCAAAAAGATCTTGGCACAAGATGAGCGTACTTTGTTTTTTTTTGTGTGTGTATGATGAGCTGTGGAGGAGTGCCACATCAAGGACAAACACCAAGAGTTAAATCTGTCAGTTAATGGCTCTGTACAGACTGACAAACATTCTATCTGGTACAGATTAAGTACCAAACATTCTATCTGGTACAGATTAAGTGTCAAACGTTCTATCTGATAAAGATTAAGTGCCAAACATTCTATCTGGTACAGATTAACTAAAGTAAGATGCTAATGTCTTTCTGTAGAGCCAACCATATGTTTAAAGCAAAAATAAAGTACCAAACCAACAAGGCTGGGCTAAAACTGAATTTAATAACACAACAAGAATAAAAGTAAGTGCTTTTGCGTTACTTTTATTCTTGTTGTGTTATTAATTCAGTTTTAGCCCAGCCTTGTTGGTTCGGTGCTTTATTTTTGCTTTACATTAATATGTTTGCTTAGTACTGCACCTTACTCTAGTCTTGTATATATTTTTTATTGCATTCAACCATAAGTTTGCTTGGTGTAATTTAACTCTGTAAGAATGTGCTATTTATACAGAACTAACAGTCATATATTTAAGTACTAATGGCTATCACAGTGGATTCACATTAGGTACAGTTTGAAAACTGTTCTTGTCAAACACAAACTGGTTTGTAGTCATGTTAGATTACAAAAGTAGTGCTTATCTAGGAAAGCTAAAGAAACATGCAAATTACCTTTACTAATGTATATCTTCTTTATAACTTGAATTTGTTAAATGCTTTGTCATGCTGCAAATGGTGGAGGATCAGTGGGGTGTTAAGAAAGGGTGAAAAGGCTTTAAAATGTTACCAGCCATTAAACTAACCCTGAGTACCCAGAAAAGGGTAAAATGCAACATGTAGCATATGACTATGCAAAGCAAATTTAAATCAAAGCAGTCTGTGTTCTGAAAAGAAATCATGCTTGTAATATTCAACAAAAATATTGGCACATACTTTTGAAAGAATATAATATTAAGATTGCAGACCTTGGATTTCTTTGCATGATACAGTATAAGCAAATATGACAAAATGTTGTCAGTACAAATGTATCTTAAGATTAAACAAACAGTAAAAAATCCTTGACTTTCTGTTTTTCTTTTCTTGGTTATTTTTATTGCTGGCTTTCCCACTTTGATGCTGCAGTTGCAAACATACTGTGGCGAGAGGAAGGTACTGCAGTAAATTTATTTTGTTGTAGTGGAAATGTGCTTGTCTAATGTTAATCTCCTTCATAACTGGACATCCTTCACTAATTCTCCACCTCTCCTGTAAATGCATACATTATGTATCATTGCAATGGCTGCAAAACTTAATGATGGCACTCATATTAGAAAAGATTTATTATGTCTCCGCAGACTTTTCAATTCATTGTATAATTACATGCAATATATTCCTCTATCATGCCAATTCAGATTATTTTATCTAAATCAATTTGTATGTAAATGTTTCAAATGCACTATCTCTCTATCTTCTCTTTTCTTGTAAATTATGCAAAACATGTGAAAATGTCCTGTCCGAACGACTGACATTCTGAATGCTCATTTGTGTGATGCTGAATGCAGTTCTAAATCAGATTTGAAATGGATCATACCAAAGTTTTATTCTCCTACATTATTAAGTATAACAGAAGTATATAGTTTTTCATGTGAACACCTTTTTTAAAATTGCTAGAAAAATGAGTATAGTGCATTGACAAATACCCTTTAAAGTTAAAATAGTATGCAGTAAGGGCATCCTGACATCATCAAGTTTGTGCTGCAGTTCATTGCTGTAACAGAGTTTTTCAGCACTTTTTAAAGGAAACTCTTCCCCTGTCTTTATACGAACACTATGTGGAGACATAAATAATGTTTGTGCCTGTTGCAGTATTTATGTTTCTTGATGACTGATGAGTAAATAAACATGGCAATGAGAAAACATGCTTGATTCTGTTATAAACATTGATCTCTGCTCATGAAAGACACTATTGCATGAGAACTTTCATAGATTAACATGTTCAGTAGTACCAGACAGTGTCAGGCTTTATCTATGATTTTCTACATAATTTGACAGTTTGAATTCTCCCATCTGCGCTTGTATTATTTCAACAACTACATCACCAAAATGCATCATCCTCCCTACACATTATTGGAAGTATAGCAACTTAGATTTGAATACAATAATAAACAGGAAACAACGTTAAGAACATTTCTGCTTTGTTATAACAGATTATTATATATCTGCATTTTTGAATATTGAAATAGTATCAAATGTACTAGTTGCTCCTTTTGCATCAGAGTGAATCATGCTGACAAGAACAGTAAGATAAAACACACAAGATGATAAAGGGAAGCTAAACATAATTCATATATCTCAAAAGATAGTGTGAATGAGTTAAAACGTATCTACTGTGGTAGAGTCAAAAATATGAATTTAGGATTAATTTAGGATTAAGTTGTTGCAGTTTAAATTTTTCCATGGTGAAATTTTCAGCCCTGAATAATTCACTTCAAATTAAAAAATAAATGCATTACAAAAGTAATTAATTAAATGATAAAATAGGCATTTTTTTAAATGATTGTATTCATATTTTGTTTATCTGTGATTTAATAAGCAGTCCCAGGGATTCAGAGAGATTTTCGCTACTAGAGCTAATTTAAGCAGCTCTGTCGATTAGTGTGCACATACTAAGCTTTGTTTCAGAGTCAAGGTGAAGGTGCACCAAAGACCACCTCATTAGCAGATAATTGCCTTGTCTGTGAACTGAACAAGACACAGTCAGACCTGACGATGTAAGTGTTCACCTTACCATCTTATGCATTGCAATAGGTTCATAGACTAGTAAAAGGCTAACTGTCCTTGTGGGCCATTTTAAACATAGCCAATTACCCCATGTAAGAATTAAACAATGTACCTTAATCATTGACACAGGCATCTGTCAACAAACACACACAAACACACACAAACACACACACACACACACACACACACACACACACACACACACACACACACATGGACAGCTGTGAACTAATTCACCACAAGGGTGAATGGTGAATTCCATATTAAGATTGTCTTCACTTTTTCCTCCTTGTAAAATATGTGTGTGTGTGCGTGTGTGTTTGTGTGTGTGTGTGTGTGTGTGTGTGTGTGTGTGTGTGTGTGTGTGTGTGTGTGTGTGTGTGTGTGTGTGTGTGTGTGTAATGATTCCCTGACTAACTCTACAACATTATTATTCTGGTACTGGTGCATTTCTTGTTAGGAGAACATGACTAATATATAGTGGTCACTCTCCTGGACTGGTGTATATGTATACAGCTTCAACAGTGGTATCACACAGTGACAAACGACCAGTGCCATTATAAAACAGTAGCAACCTTTGTTTCACTCAGGCTTATCACACTAGTTAAGACTTCTGTACCATGTTAAGTCTTTCTGAATCCCAGGGAACGTTTGTTGAATTATCTAAGTTAGCATGCTAAGACATGGATCTAGAAACTGGATGTCACCAGAAGACATTTTTGATTTTTGTTTACTGGATTCACTGTCTTCAACTGTTTTGTTTTCAGGAGCATTTTTGTGCAAGCCACTACAGAATTTGTAATGATTTACTTTATGTCTTTAGAGTAGTTTTAGTAAGTGTAAAATCACCTCAATAGCAACTTAAAACTAACCTCAATTGCACCAGTAATATGTGACAGGGGAGTATCTTGAAAAAGTAAGGTGGAAAGAAATAAAGAATATGAAATAAACTGAGATTAACCCCTGGGCATAATTATTTACACAGAGATTAATATGTGCATGCAAAACATTCATGACCTAGGTTGTAGTGATACAAACAGTATTAATAATTGATTAGAGTGTAAGATGTCTAAAATGAAGAAGTAAGATGAGATAAATGCTGTACCAGCTGCACGCTTTTTATGTCTGTTTCCTCAAGACAGTCTGCCAGCAATTAGGTTGTCCCCTTTTTTTATATCACTCCTTCTGGCATACATGTGGGATGAAATCCATCAGAAAGGGGGGCATTATCCATGTAGCCATAAGTAGAGGATTTAATTATACACCCTAGCTCCATTGCTATGCCACACATCACTTTACTGAAGCAGGGATCACATTGCCAGATCAGTTAATGTGTGTGTTTTCCTCCACCCATACATTATTCCGATTATGGCACTATGCATTATTTGGCTAACCTTATGCTAGGCTCTCCCAATACATCCTGATGCATTGTCTTCAGCATCTGCTAAAGGCCCCCTTTGTTATTAGATAAACAACCTTCCCTGACTTCAGCATTAGTAAGCCAGTGGTATCCACTCACTCCCACTCTCCAGAGCCAGCTTCTGTAGTGCCTGGGTCCTTCTCTGGTCCTGTTTTTTTTTTTTTTTTGTGTAGCAGCCATGAAGCTATCCAATGTGAAATAGGGTTCATTTGACATGCAATAGTTAGTTACACAGCAGTGAACTTGAAAATTGTCATGCAGGGTAAGTTTATATTTTGTGGTTCTTATCTAGCCCTTCCTAATACCTCATTTAGGCTACATGGATTGCAAACATATTGCAAAATGCCCATCTGACAGAGATGTGTATTCTTTCTCCTGCAGGTTCCACTGTCAACTCATTTAAGTACAAAGAATCCCCTCAATGAAAATTGCCGCTTCTGCACTGGTGAATAATCACCCAGCTGTAGTATGTCATGTGATCTCCTGAGTCACTGCTTGTAATTCATAACAGATGGATGCTATTGATGGCATTCTGCTTATCACAGGTTATATTTCTCAGTCTCATCCATTATGGACTATGTACACGCTAACACAAACTTCCCCCAGGTGCCTGCACATCTGGCTGCCTTTTGATTATTCTTCATGGAAGAGGCTAGCATTAATGGCCTTGCATATCCGCTCTATGAATCAGCAGTGTCCTATGAACAGTGATCATGTCTCATGTTAATTTATACTTACCTAAGCAAGATCTCTGGCACAAAAGTATGAAGTGCCAAACTCGGCTAATATGGCTTAGCCTTGGTCAGTAGCATGAGGACTTGAAACCGATCGGTATTGATGGAAAAGAACAATGGCTTCTGTCTTTCCCATCCATAAATAAGGGCTCGCTAAGCATAACATACCAAAACTGATACCCGAGTGTTGTGTTACAGATGTCCACTCTGGGCAGTTCAAGACAAAATGCATGTCACAAAGGTACAAATATGGAAAGGAGAGCTTCTCCTTTTGAAATGGCAATAGTGAATTTTTGGAAACATGTACCAAGGCATAACTGAGCATATCAGGTATTTCACCATTCCTGTTAGCCAAAACAGAAGCAGTTAAAAGCAGATAGTTAAAATATCTTGATGGTCCTTAGGGTGGTGACCTCAACAATTGGTAAGCCAGTGGTGCCACCTCACTGACATCCTCCAGACACACTGTTACCTCACTTTTCCATAGATGATGGAAGGGTGAGAGAATGAGTGTTTCACTTGGGAGATGGGGCACAGTCATCATGCTTTCTGAGGGAGGCAAAAAAAAAGAACATTAAAAACATTAATTTAAAAATTCAGCTTCCTAGTTCTGTTTCCCACTAGAGCTCATTGGTTTCAGGGACAGGTTTTCTTGTTAGGTGTCAGTATATGGGTTATCATGTGAAACAGAACACCGGTGTTTTGTACACAGAATGTTACATATTACTAAAATGAATACACCTAGAAGAAATTACAACAAAATATTAGTCAGAACTTATACTATCTGAAGTATTTGTCAACACAGATATCTTTAATATGTTAATATTTAAGATATAAAAATTCCTTTAAATGTTCTTAAATCTAGTGCATACAAAGCAATACAAACAACTGTTAATATACAGTATGGATAATATAAAAAAATAATTTCAGGATATTTGAGATATATATATATATATATATATATATATATATATATATATATATATATATATGTATATATATATATATATATATATATATATATATATATATATATATATATATATATATATATAGGTCCCCTATGAAATCCCGAACATACAGAATCCCGATGCCCAAAATACCGAGATGAAAAGCCCGAAACCCCACATTACCGAGACGTTGAAAGCGCGAAATTCAAAATCGCAAAACTAATACATACATACAGCACACACACAAACATACACACACCCTCCTCCCATGACCAAACAAACCACCCTACACTAAAGATAAGCAGGGGGGATTTGCCCCTCTGCACCCCCCTACTTTATTATTCTAACTTCGAGATCACACAAACACATACACAAGGCAAACTCACACCCACACATTACAGTCCCTCACACACACACACACACACACACACACACACACACACACACACACACACACCACAGTCACAAACACACTTACACACACTAAAGCCCCTCACAAACACACTTACACACACATACTTAACTGAACTGCAACACCAGAAGTGCTAACTCAAAATCCCTTAGCATCGGGATTTTGAATTTCACGGTCTTTTGGCAATGTGGGGTTTCGGGCTTTTCATCTTGGTATTTTGGGCGTCGGGATTCTGTGCGTTCAGAATTTCATAAGGGACCCATATATGTATGTGTATATATATATATATATATATATATATATATATATATGAGGCACAATCAGGGAGACAACCAACATGCACACATATATAAACTTGGGTCCATCTGTGTTTTCCACAAAATTGTTAGATTTTAAGGTATAAAAGATGCTTCAAGTACACAAAGCTGTTGTAGGTAAACATATCCTTTATAACAAATGTTTTCAAGGACTAAAGATTATAAGCATAGGGTATGCAAAGGGTGCTTCTTATTGAATTATACAGATACATTAGGTTACAGCATGCCATTTTATGCTGACATAACAAAAGTAAAGGTGCCTGACAGTTTGGTAAGAGGAGGTCATATGAAGGAACAGATGCATTGTAAGTGACATTTCAGAGACAGCTGAAGGAAATTTGTTAAATGATTTACCACTTTGTTTTCGTCTTTGCCAGATATGAAAACACTAATCATACTTTTTGCAGTGGATCATTATTATGATTAAAGCTTTAAAAGTCTCTAAAAAATCAAGACTGATTCAATTATTTTACTTAGATCATGTTGAAAAGCATTTTAAAAATAATAACATAATTCCATTATAAAATAATATGTTTATGTTTTGTGTTTTTCCCCAAAGGCCTTAGTGTGGGAAACATGTTTTATGTTTTTTCTGATGACGGAATCACATTAATTCAGCCAACTGAGTGCGAGATTGAAAGACACATAAAATCAAATGAGAGGATTGCTGCAAGCTATGTAAGTTGACATAAGCCTTTGTTTGACACAACCATATGAGAACAATGGTATTTAATCACTCATGAGTTACATAAATCAGATATTCCCAAGCTAGGCACTGTCACGTTATATAATTTCAGATGAAGTACAATGAAACTTTATTGGATATCTATCACATAAAAAAAAATGTATTTCTCTTTATATAATGCAATTCCAAGAAACATTTGCAATCATTTTGATCACCTACAGTGCATATGTAAAAGAAAATGCAATTAATCCAGTATGCTTTATGTATCACTATGACAAAATGATCTTTCTATGTGGGAATGGATTGTTGTGTTACAAATTACAGCATCACCTGACTTGAAAATACTGTTCCACTTAACATTTCATCTGTCAAGAGGAGCAATTCAGCATGATCAAATCTGTTCATGCTCTTGATGGGAGCTAAGATTTCTTAACTTGACAGCTGCAAAGTAGGGAATTAATTCTGCACAAATGCCATTGTAATTGACCAAAGTTCAGCCTAGCATGACCATGAAGTAAAATCTATAAACTGCTACTGTTTTCTTTTCATTTCTTCCCCTTAGGAAGAAATGTGTCCAAGAGGCGAACAAGATTCAGTTCAGCACTGCACATGGGCTTCGGCGGTCAGCGTCAAAGACAAATACATTTACGTGACTCAGCCTAGAGAAAGCAGAGTGCTGATCATTGACATTCTGGCCCAGAAAGTCATGCAGGTATTTGAGAAAAAGTGACCTATCATCATCTTTGTGTACTAATGTATATGTAGCTCCTTCCTAACATGATTTCCCTGTAGTGATTTTAGTGAGACTATTGCATGGTTATGTACATTTTTTATAAACATAATCAGTGTTTTGCTGAAATGACTCACATATACCCTTGAAAGTGTTATGTTTTAAGTCAAATGCTATGAATAGTGATGATTACTTCACCAGTTGTATAAGCAGTTTTCATGATTGCATTAGATAAACTAAAGGGCATGTTCAAAGTCTGTCTCCATCAGCACAACCAACATCAAGGAAAATAAGCACTCATTTCAGTCTGTTGTTTGCAGAATTATGATAAACATTTTACATACTTTTGCATGAGAATTGTGCAATTAAATATCTAGTTTACACTGTAATTCTACTTTTCAAAAAAGTGCCTGCTAATTTGGTATAGACAGGTAAAGTTGTGGGATCATGAGTGGCTCAAATGAGATTTTTAGAAATTTTTGTATACTTATTTATGTATTTATTTATTTATTGACATTTGCTTACTGGGAAAGTCCGATTGGATAGAATCCCATTTTCAACAGAGGCTCTGGGAGAGAAGCTCCAAATTTTTACAAAACATTTTAAGAACAATAACTTTACAGTCTTCAAAAATAAAGCAAAAACATATGCAGTTTAAATAATTATTACAAATTAGACATAATATAAAAACATTGTTTATTTAAACTGAATGTATAAAAATTGCCATGTTATCTAAATAAAGAAAAATTTAAAGATAATTGTATCAATGGGCAAGGAATTTTCAAAATTCTGTGATAACTTTATTTTGCTTTCATCTCTGTTAATGATGTTATTCTTATTGAGTCAACAGCTGTGCAAATTGATTTCAAAGAGTTGCAGTTAACTATTCAATTCAAATATTACCTTTAGCGTTAACATCTGAGCTACTTAAACTAGAGAATAAATACTAGTGAAGTCTTCTAGTGATAATAACCTTATCAGTCTTGTTATTTAAGTAAAGCAGCTAGTTGCAAGACAGTGAAGACATGTTGTCCTGGAAATGGTCAGTGCTCCTCTAGCAGCTAATAACAAACTATGCCCATTAGGAATTGTATAGCGAGAACTTAAATGTTTTCCTCTGCACAGTACAATCAAATATAATTAGTCAGGTTCTGTATTTGTAGGTGTTCATCCCATTTCCAGGCATCTTGTTGACAGAAACACTTCATACCTATTTTTATTTATTTTTTATTTATTTATTTATTTATTTAACATTTGCTGACCAGGAAAGTCCGACTAGGACATAGCCTATTTTCAGCGGAAACCTGGGGAGAAATGCTCCAGATGCATGTCTTTAGAATGTTGGTGGAACCCGGAGTACCCAGAGGAAACCCATGTAAATGCAGGGAGAAAATGCAAACTCCGCACAAAAGGCACCCCAGCTGAGAATCAAACTAGAGAACCTCTTGCTGTGAGGTGACAATGTATGAGACGATTTTATTGTAGTTGAATAAATTTGCTGCTGTCTAGTTAAACGACAGAGCACTTGATAACTGCACTGTCCTGCTACAAAGGAATAAGTATTTCAAAAATTCTGTTTAGTGGCTAGTTCATCTAAAAGTGTTTGGAACGTCAGCTATGTAGCAGAAAGTGATAAAACCTTGACAATTCCCCAGATGGACCCAAGTTTAGTTAGTGATCGTATTAGCTCTAGTGCTGGGAAGGCTAGCATGGTGGGAGTAGGAGTAGAATAGCGAACATGCAGGTGCTCAGTTTGGGAATGGGGGACAGTTGTCAGTGAAGGAGGATTGTGATTACTGCATTTACCTAAGAAGTATACTGCACTACAACCAGGATATGCAGAAATGCAGTCTAATTATTTGGAAGTCATAGCTGCAGATGGCAGATTACTACCTTTTGAGCAGACAATGGCACCACGTCTGGTGCTCATATTTCACCTCAAAGGGGGTTTAATTGTCTGGTAGACTAGAGTCTTGACCTTGGGGAGAATTAATGGCTCAAACTGGGTAGGGGCATTTCTAATGATGAGAATGGAGCTCAAGGACCACCCAAAAATAAAGTTCTATGTAGGACGATCTACCCTTTGTTAAGAACAGGGATTTTTTTTTTTTTTTTGTCAAGGAAGGAACAGGAACCTTCACTAAAGAAGGACACCAGCATGTCTGCTCTGGTTTGCTATATTCAATTTTGATAGCTTATTGAAAAAGTAATGAGTGACCAGCTGGATTTATAGATTTTGTAGAGCATGATTTGGGAGCATTTGTTAATTTACAGTTAATTTCCGTGTATCTCCCTGTGTTTCTAAATCATTTTACAGCATTTTCAGGTCCTTTAGTTTGCATTTACCATCATTCTCTTTTCGTTTAATCACCTGAGGAAATGTCACAGTACTTTAATTAACATAAACCAGTGCTACATGTTTGTACATTGGAATTGGTGGGCAGTGCTTCTTTACAGATAAGTCCAGAAGTGTTTCTTGTCTTTTGCCTTAATTTTATTTTCACTTCCTATAGCTCTTGTCACTATTCAATATTGTTTTGTCTAAATTCTGCATTGCCCCAGGGACAGAAATGTGACAGAAACATAGAGAAATTCATGTGTGTTGTGGAAATGATAATATGAAGTACCAGTAGTAATGGATTTAATGTCAAAGTGATGAATATCTGGTAAGAATGGTTCAACATGCAGTTCTTCCTATACTACTCTAGTACTAATTACTGTCACGTCCTTTAAATAAATACTCCTGTAGTACTCATCACTAATTACTGTCATGTCCTTCAAATAAATACTACTCTAATACTCATCATTAATTACTGTCACATCCTTTAAATAGATGCTACTCTAGTACTCATCACTAATTACTGTCATGTCCTTCAAATAAATACTACTCTAATACTCAATAGTTACTGTCATGTCCTTCAAAAAATACTACTCTAATACTTATCACTAATTACTGTCACATCCTTTAAATAAATAAAACAAGTCTGCTTTAAGAAATACAGTATATTTATTTATTAAACATCTCTCTATCAGCTTACTGTAGTAATCCAATCTTCCATTTATAAGTACAGCAGTGTTAATTGACATCAGTTGCCATCCGGACCTTTAGGGTGGCAATAAAATAAAAAAAAACATCATGTATCATCCAAAAGTGCTTCATATCCCCTGTATTCATACTATATGCAATGATATCAGGTAGTGCCATCTGTGCCAGGGAGAATACATGCAGGGGAGTACATATGTACATATGCCGGGGGGTACATATGCACATATGCCAGTATAGCTAGCTTGAGTTTTTGTACAGATGTCTGAGTTAAAATATATTTGTAAAGTTACTTGTGTTAAAAATGCATCAACAGTAGGTCCTGCTGGACAAAAAGAGTATGCATGTGTATTAGGTTGTATTGCTGCAACTGATCAAATGTGTATGTTTATCAGAGAACCCTGGAAGGCTGTGTGTGTGTGTGTGTGTGTGTGTGTGTGTGTGTGTGTGTGTGTGTGTGTGTGTGTGTGTGTGTGTGTGTGTGTGTGTGTGTGTGTGTGCATGTGTATGTCAGCTATCAGGAACAGGGAGACAGAGCTCCAAAGTGGTCAATGCAGAGTTTGTGTAAGCCTGGAGAGATTAAGAAAATGCAGACACAGGTCTGGAGAGTGCTCCCTGTGTGCTCTTAAGGGAAATTGTGCTTGGTGCAGCGAACTGCATCTGAAAATACTGTGTGAATCCATCTTTGCTCTTAGTGACCGTCCCTCACCAGAGTCAGTGGTGAAGATCGAGTCTCCTTGTTTGCTGCCTCGGAGTAGAGACCCGTTATAATATCAGCAAAGTTCAAACACATATAGTTTTACACTGGACAGTATCCACAAGTGTCTTCTCTATGCAATAAGAAAGCAAAACTACATCATAAACTATATTATTTCAGATTTCTTTGTAAATAGTTTTAAATAGATTTCTCCATTTTAGCATTTCATTACCACAGCAGTCTATAATCCTGAAGTTCCAGACCCTTCTGAGAGGCATCTGTGCCCTTTTTTAATTTCGAGAAAGCATAATGGTTGACCAAATGCAATTTTGGGCAACAGTTCAATAAAAAAAAAATTATGCCAAAATAACTTTCACTGAACCTCAGAGAGAATTCTTCTTTCCAGGTAGGCAAGCTGCCCTACACGTCCCATGTTGGGGAAAGCTCCACCCCCCCCCCCAAACTTATATATATCTATTACAGGTCACACAAATGTGGATAAAGGAAAAGCACCAATGTTGGCAAAAGTTATTTCAACATAATTTCTCCACCAAAGTGACTTTTACTCAAATCTCATTCAGTCAATCAACTGGCATCCGATTTCTAAGTGTTAGGACTGTTTGATTACTCTGAAATGTACTAATATCACATGTACGAAGTGCAGGAAATGTATATTGATCCAATGGACATTTCTCTGCTTGTGCCCTACACCGATTCTTTACAGGACACACACATACACACACACACACACACACACACACACACACACACACACACACACACACACACACACACACACACACACACACACACACACACACACACACACACACACACACACACACACACATGTACACACACACACACACACACACACACACATGTACACACACACACACACACATACACACACACACACACACACACACACACACACACACACACACACACACACACACACACACACACACACACACACACAGCTCCCCCCCCCCGTCTATGCAGAAGCATATGTTGGTACAGTAGAATTATCTTTTCAGATCATATATATTTTCACATATCAAGATTCTAACTCAAACTGAAAGAAACTTTATTTATCACAGTATTTTCTCTAGCACATTCAATAAACAGTTACAGCTTAGAAATGTTATAGTTTTTCATCTCCAACTTTTCATTATGGGATCTACTGGAGACTTCCCGATATATTACAACCCTGTCACTGCACCATTCAATTTAAAATGTAATTTCATTCAGCAGATATAAAATCTTGTTTTAGGACTAAATTCTCCAATGACAATTTAAGAATGTATGACGTGTATCCTAAAATGAGTATTCTGTCTCTTTGTTTTAAAGTAATTGAAAACTGTATGAACTCACAGTTAATCCAAATTCTCTCTCATAATTGTTTACAGTTTTGAGTATTTTGGGCAACCACTTTCAGTACTAACTATACTAGCAAGAAATTTGTCACTGCTTGCAAACTTCCAAGTTAGCTTTCAGTATGTATTTTTGAGATGACGATCATATAGTTAATGATGTAGACCTCTACTATCCCACTTGTCATTTAAAGCAGCAAAGCTTCCCCTGATTATCAAATCCAACTTCACATTTTCCTAAAATCATAACAGTCTGTTGGAGCCAGTTTCAATTCACCAGCATATTAGCAGTCTATAGCTTTGCAGACCAAATATATGCTCTAGCAATGTACTATAATCACTTAACTGGTATCCAGAATAAATATACTAACATCAGAAAATGCATCATCAAGTCTTCTCAGTCTCCTTGGATTCACCTTATGTATGGATTGCGTTACAAAACAGAATGCATGGAAAGAATGGAGAAAAGAATCCCCTTAACACATCAAACCTGCAAAATCACAAAAATCATATATGGGACACAGGCATTTCTAACTAATGACACCAAAGCAAGGCACTGCAAAATTCTCCAGATACATCATCTGGGAATTCCCAGAAAAATCTGGCATTCCATTAAATCTACTGTCTGTAAAATATTTTCCCAAAATTCAAGTCTCCTTCAAAAGTAACTCCAGAAATGTTCCAGGAAATACACATTAATTTCTCCTTTTCTTTATTCAAGAACGACACTTATTTTAATGTTTCTCTTCTTCCTCACTCTCCACTCCTCCACACCAATTCTTTGAACATGCCCCTACAACTTTGAAATGCTCTCCCACAAACAAGTTGAGAAACTCTTATCTCCCATCAATTATAACTATACTCACAACTTTCACAACCTGTATCCAAAAATCTCATCTTCTCGGGTCTCAGTCATCTTCAAACTATACAATATTGTAATCTCACCCTTACAGCAGGACTAGTACTTTCTATCTTGAAACTTGCTATTAATCAAAGTATTCAATCCTACATCAGCAGGTGACTCCAGGCTTGCTGATGATTTATGCCCGATGTCAAAAGTCCTGGATAAACTCCTTTATGAGCAAATATTCAAAAATTACACAGGCAGACAACACAGCTTCAAACCAACAGCTAGCGCTCAAACTGCTACATTAATTACACAGTTGTTTTTATGTTTACTGGTGCTATCATTTTATATCTAAAATTAAATTTTGAAACTGTGACTCACAGCCTACTACTGCTCAAACTAGCAGAATATGGGCCCTCCTCTGAAGTTACCAAATGGTTCCATAGTTATTTGGATAAATGTTCTTTTGGTTTTTGAAGCCATTACTTTCCAACAAATGCAGGCAATATGACAACCTACTAAAAGGCTCAGTGTTAGCCCCCTATGGTTCCATAGTTATTTGGATAAATGTTCTTTTGGTTTTTGAAGCCATTACTTTCCAACGAATGCAGGCAATATGACAACCTACTAAAAGGCGCAGTGTTAGCCCCCTACCCCACTCCAGCTGTTTTTCCTGTAAATCAAGGCCTTATGCTGGGATCTTTTTAACCTTAACATCTTAACATGACAGAATATGTCACTGATGTAGTATTTACTGCTGCTCATAAGACACCACAGCAACTTACCTGTTAAGTACAATGTAACTTTCCCTTATATGGAACTGGTTAATGATCACAAGCTGTCAATTAACACAAAAAAACCGACTGTCTTGATATTTGGTACTCCCAAGAGGTAATCTAAACTGATATCTCTTACAATGGCAGATTCCTTGGAATTTGGAAGTTAAACATATTATGTAGTTTGTAATTTTCAAAACTGGTGTGTTTATTATGTTCAGACTAGCTTTCTGTTCGTACAGTTAATTTGATGCTTTACTTGTTGCAGGGCTGTTTTAAAACTATTTGTTTTGTTACACCATTAGTTTTCTGCATCCTTATTTTTGTCATGTTTTGCCTTGTGGCTGTACAGTAACTGAAAAGGATCCTGTAATAATTTACCTCATCTGGCTGTCAAACAAGATGAACTAATGAATGGTTGGATGAATAAATTAATAAACAGAATAAGTAAATTCTGAATCACAGAGATTGAGATCAGCCACTGTTATTAGGGTCCGTGTAATTTGATGACTGTATGTTTGTAAATTCAATAGTATTCAGTATTTTGAAGTCATTTTTATCACCTCTCTGGTGAGACAGTGGCACAGCAGTTAGCATTGTTGCCTCACAGCAAGAGGATCTCTGGTTCAGTTAAAAGCTGGGGAGCCTTCTGTGCAGAGTCTGCATGTTCTCCCCATTTCTGGGTACGTTTCTTCCTCTATTCCAAAGACATGCAGTAGGTGGACTGGACACGCTAAACTGATCATAGGTCTGAGTGTGTGGTGTGGAAGAACAGCTGTCAGGGCTAGCTGCCTGTTGGTATGAAACGTGGTATTACATGATTGTCACCGTTGAAGTGAAACCTCAACCCTATGTGCAAAAATGAAAAAAGGGATTGTGGCTGGCTGGATGGATGGATGGATGGATGTTTGGATGGATGGACGGACAGAATTATTACCCTTTTATTGATTGCTGCTTCACAGATTATGTCAACATTCATACTGTAATGAAAAGCAATTCTTCTTAATGAATGTAAAATTCTCTGTAGGAGAGAGTTTCACAATGATAGTGACAAAAGTCATCATGTGGATACCTTAGATAAGTATTCTGAAATCTTGGTCCACAATTGTTAAAAATTGCAACAGTTATGGGTGTTACATTTAATTTGCCAGTACAAGTCATACTTTAGCGAGTCACAAATACTTAAATGAATTGCCATTTTCAGATAACACTTTCTTGAAAAACTGTGCTTCTTTTTAATTTTAATTTAGTCTGTTAGCTGGGTGGAGCTGTATGACACAAATAGCTTTATAAAGGATGAATTGGAAATACTTCTTTAAGATCATAACCAATGTCACACAGATATACAAACAGAGAATGAGAGAATTGTATCTACAACAACAGACTATGTAGCCCATTAGCAGTGTATAACATTAATCATGTGTTGCTTTCCCAGACTGACAAACCTGCTGTATGTAAAAGCATATATCTTGATAAGATGCCCAAATACAGATGGAGTCGTTATAAATATGTTTGAGCCAAAACTATTAATAATTGCAAATTTATATTCCCAAATTTAAATATACAGATATTATTATTAGATTTTGTAATTCTGGGTAAGCACAATACCCATGTAAAAGGCCTTAGGTTTATTTGTTGAGTGCACTTTCAAAAATATTGTAACATTTAAAAAATAATGCCATATTGTGGCTTAATATTATGTCATGAGAAAAAATTGCATTAGAATTCTTTCTTGTGCATTCCTTACCCAACACTAGGAAACACAGCCCCCTTGACTGTAATGAAGTGCTGTGCCTTAACTGGGTCTTCTACAAGTGCTTACTCACTAGTGGTTGGCAACACACTTGATTGCTGCCACTTGCTCAAAAGTTCAGTGCTCAAAACCTTAGTAGCTCAATCTTAGTTAACTATTTGTCATCCCAACACCTGACCCTATTCAAAGGCAGATCCAACACACGATGACTTAGGCATCTGGTTGGGGGGACCATCCTGGCCTTAAAATAAATAAACAAACAAACAAACAAGCAGGTCACTCCACTGCTCTATGTGTGACTTTAGCCTGCATCAGTACAAGTTCAAAGCATGGGAGAAGCAAAGCAGGAAGAATCACGGCTGTGGTTCCT